>NC_142156.1:22616730-22766884 GCF_024610735.1 Ursus americanus | reverse complement strand
CAGTCCCCGCCCCCAAGGAGCTGGGCAGCAGCTGTCGTCGTCAGCTCCCGTAATCTTCCCGGGGCATCTGTGCGACTGTTCGTGCCCGGAGAGGAGAGGCCAGTCGGGTTTTCCTAATCCCACTGTGGCCGGGAGAGGGGAGCTCTGTATTCACGCACCGCAGCTCTCCCAAGTGTCCAGGGCGCTGACATTTTTACAAGCTCTTGGAGCCCATCGTGGAGATTGCTCTTGCAAATCAAAACCAGCCGTGTCCCGGGCCAGCTCTCGGTCAAACGCGCTCCCTGGGCCGGAGGGGGAAGTAAATCGGCTGCTGAGCCAGTCTTCTCAGCGCTTGCACAGGGTCCCTGGAAGACACTCGTGACCTCCATCTCCATCCTGCCTGCAGGAGGCTTCTGCTCCATGCCCTTCCCCAACCAGGGGCAACTTCTGCCGAGACTGGGGCAGAGAAAACCTGTTCTGCGAACGGGCATCCGGTTCGTTCCTGCACCAGCGGCCCTTGGATGTACTAATAAATCCCTGCACTTGTTTTCTGGTTATATAGTGACCAGTATCTTTCGAAAGTCTAGCTGTCTTGGGGAAAGGAATCTGAAGGGCACGGAGGAGGAAAATAGAGCCCGCTGGTTTATATTCGAACAAGTAGAGTTTGAGCACTGCCCTGTGCCAGCTGCTGACCAGGCTGCTAGTGAAAGAGCAGTCAGAAACAAGTGTCCAGTTGCTTCCCTTCTGGGGTTTGCATGCCGGTGGGGAGAGAGACAACGAATGCAGGTGACGTGTGTGTGCGCGCGTGCACACGGACATGTGCATGCACACGTGGGGTGACATGTATATTCTCCTGGCTCTGATTCTCTGCACAGCCCCGGCTTACCCGCTTGGTGGTCTGGACGAGAGTGGTTCTGCTTGAATGCAAGGAGCAAAGAAGTGCCATCAAAGGAATTGAGAGAAGCAAATATTATGGAAAGAGGAAACATGCTATAGAGATTCCCTTAAAAATTAACAATATTAAAGTGATTGCATTGCTGATCCAGCAGAAAGAAGGAAAATAATATTGCAAGGGGGCCAGGGAACAACTTTTGGAAGAGAATGTCCTTAATTGGGTGACAGATGGGATCCAGGGTCCAAGGAGAGGGTTGACCTTCCATCAGAACACAAGTCAGGCATAGGAACAGGATGAAACCCACGAGTAGGCTGACGGATGTGGTGCTAGGAGCTTGTGGAGCTCTCTCCTCGCGAGGACTGCCTTTCTCAGGGAACAGGGAGAGCTTGTCTTAGGGAGGGCGGGGCTGCGCTGAGGACCCACCGAAGGTCATCAGTGGGCACAGGTGGGGGCTTTCCCCAACCCTGTTCACCAGCCTGGGTGCAGCCATGAAGTGAATCAGTTAGACCGAGCTCGGGGTGCTTTTCTCTCAGTGAGTCTAACACATGGCAAGACAGCCAGGAGAGTTAAGGGGGTAATTCCTGTAGAGTGTGGTATGTCACGTAGGTAAGGAGAGAGGGTGTGAATACCAGAATTGGGGGGCCATGCTGGGGACCCTCTATCCCAGCACATGTCACAGAGCCAGGAGCATTCACAGGGCGCCAGGGCTGGGGGTGGAGGTGAGGGCGGGGGGGGGGGGCACAAGGATCGGCCGTCAGCAGGGAGCACTTCGGCCGTGTCAGATCAGCCCCGTCCTCTAGTGGGGGTCTTCCCTGTCAGTCCTTTGTGCGTTGACATAGAACCTAGGTATGGGGGGAGTTCACGTAAGTGACAATATAGTGAACTTAGATGTTGGCAATTTTTTAAAGAACAATATGTCATGGGATTTTAGCAGCGTTAATACGTATACGCCTATCTTATTTAACTGCCGCATGGTAGTTCATATGTTTACACCTGTTAACTATCCCCTGTGAGCGTCCTTTTAGGGTAGTTTCCATGTTGCGTTCTTAAAAATAACGTTGGCCAGTCTCAAAGGGCAGATCACCTGCTCCCATCTCTGCACTGTCCTCAGAAAAAAACCCAGAACAACACCAATGCCGATGGAGAAGTGGTCACGGTTGCCAGAGGCAGGGAAGGAGGGTGGGGACAGAGGGAGACGGCAGGAGGGAATGTCCTGGGTCGTGACTGTGGTGCTAGGTCCGTAATCTGTATGCATGTTAAAATTGCTGGAACTGCAGAAGACAGAAAGCTGTGTTGTTTGCCAATTTTTTGAACACTGAATTCTGAAAGGCTACCACTTTGCGCGCGTGCCGTCCCGACGGTCTGAGCTCTCACAGAAGTGTTCTGGAGCAGTCTTTCAAAAGAGGGGTTTCTTAGTCTCAGGGCATCACATCTTTCATTTTAGTATTTTCCGCTGAATTGTATTCCAAAGCGACGACACTCGTGGGTTTCTCTTAGAGGCAACGTGGCCGTAGGGATGTTTCCTGTCATGGAGTCTGTGGAAAACGTCAACAGAGAGTTGGAAATCTCTCTCTCGGGAAGCCTACAACGTCTCTAATGTAGTTTCCAGCTGCCGTCCTTTGTTTTACTGGTCTAGCTTCACCGCACAGGAGCACAGCGGGCAATAAAGCAGTAGGTGGGAATTAGAGCAGGGGTTCAAAACTCACGTACCTACAAAGCACAGCCGATACCAGGTAATGAGCCTACTACATAACAGAAACCATAATGCTTCTAGGGCATGGGCAGATCCCCGTGCATGCCCGAAGTTATTTGAACTTCACAACAAGCCTATAAAGTAGGTTGCCTGTGTAGCCCCATTTTACAGATGAGGACACCGAGGCTTAAAGCAGTCCGAGCAACGTAGCTGTCGTTACGGCTAGCGGTTGGCACAGTCAGGTCTCCGTATAGAGCAGCCGGGCCGCGGGATGCACAGCCTTAAATGAGCAGGGTGGGCCGGGGCTCAGAGCGCGGATGCCCCGCTCCGTCATACCGCACTTGAGCTCCGTGGCCGGCAGCCGGACTCAGAACTTAGCGGGCGGGGTGGAGGCGTGCACAGCATGGAAGCAGCCGCCAGGAGCCGCTGCGCGCATCGCCGCCCTTGGGGAGGGCTCACTCCGCATCGACAGACATTTTGTTTTCTTGAAAGAGGTCAGAACTGGGCTTTCCTTATGAAACGTCTCGATTAAATATTGACTCACTTAGACCATGTCACAATCTCTGAATGAGAACTAGATAAAAAATACGGTGCTTGAAAATGCTGCCAGCCGGGCACCTGGGGGGCTCAGTAGGTTCAGCATCTGACTTCAGCTCAGGTCATGATCTCGGGCTCCTGCTCAGTGGGGAGTCTGCTTCTCCCTCTTCTCCCTACTCGTGATCTCTCTCTCTCTCTCAAATAAATAAATAAAATCTTAGGAAAAAGAAAAAGGAACGTTGCAAGCATCTCGGTGATTCGTTGAGACCAAGCCCAAGGGGCTCCCACACAGTATACGCTCTGTTTTGTTTGCCTGTTACTGTGTAACAGACCCGACCAAATGTCCATGACAAAAAAAGGAAATGCAATTTTTACTGTCATTTATCAATTGTAATACAGGATATAGTTTCTAATTACAATTTATTTTTTTAAGATTTTTTATTTGAGAGAGAGCAAGCGAGCATGAGTGGGGAGAGAGGCAGAGGGAGACACAGGCTACCTGCTGAGCCGGGACCCTGAGGCGGGACTCGATCCCAGGATGCTGGGATCATGACCTGAGCCGAAGGCAGACGCTTCACCGACTGAGCCACCCAGGCATCCCTATAGTTTATTTTAATGGCTGGTTTAATTATTGTAATTGTCACTCATGAATCGCGTGCGGATTGTAGCTGTGCTCGGCTCCCCGGTCGGCTGTGGGCTGGATGGTCTGGGGCGGCTCAGGTGGAATGGTTCCTCTGCTCCACGAGGGTGCTCATCCCCCAGCAGGCTGGCCTGCCCTTGTGCACGTGGTGGTCCGGCAGGGACCCACGAAAGCCATCAGCAGCGTGCAAGCCTTCTTGGGGTCCAGACCCAGAACTCAGAAGACACTGGTTCTGCTGCATTCTATTTGCCGAAGCAAGTCAGAGGCCAGACGGTGCTTCCCACCCAGGGCGGGGAGATGAGACTCTCTGTGAGTGTGTTGGCAAGGCGCTGAGGCCAGTTTGCAGTCGTAGCACCTCTCCGTCTACACTCCCCTCCAGAACCTTTGCTGATCATTTTAACGAAAGCCAAAGTGTGGAAAAGAGCAATTAGGCTTTCAGAAGGGCGATTGAGGGAAATGGTTCATTGACACCTGATAAATTCCAGCTGTTCGGGCCCAGTTTTAATCTTTGCTCCTATTCCCAGTGGAACAGTCATCTAAGGGAGCTGAAATTAGGAGCCCAACACCATTGGGAGTTATTTCTACAGACTGCAAACCCTGAAAGTAATGGGAAAAGGGAACAGGCTTAGCAGAAATGGGAGTTCCGTAGTACGCTCACACCGTTGGCACAGAGCTCCTGCCTTCCTCCAGCGCGTTCAGATTCCGATGAACGGGACAGAGCCATGCTTGGAACAGAGGCGCGTGCAGACGTGTCTATTATCACTCGGATTCCACAGACTCTTACTAAGGATCTGCTCAGTGCAAGATGTGGCCACGAATGGGCGCTGTGGGATCTGAGAACCGCCGGACGAGCAGAAGGGCCGCTGGTGGCATGGGTTTACTGCTTGATTCTCAGAATGACACACTCACAGGGGGCACCCAGCGCAAATGGGTTTGCAGAAGCCAGAAACATGAGTTAATCAGATTCGTTCCAGGTGTCTCTCCCCAGCTCTTGATTTAGGTGACGTGGTACATAGAATGTGAACACCCCCCAAAAGTCCACATCCTAATCCCTGGAGCCTGTGGATGGACACGTTGCCTTCCATGGCCCAAGGAGACTTTGCAGATGCGATTAAGTTCAGAATCTTGAGGCGAGGAGATCGTCCTGGATTATTCAGGGGGCCGCTGTGCTCACAGATTCTGAGAGGACGGACACGGGCTCACGGGGAGAGGAGAGGTGAGGTCAGACGATGCTGAGCTGCTGGCTTCGAAGATGGAGGAAGGGTCTGCAAGGCGAGGAGTGTGGGCAGCCCCTCACACTGGAAAGGAAAGGAGATCGTTGTCCCTGAGAGCCTCCACAATGAAGGCCGCTCTGCCACACCTTGACGTTAGGACTTCTGAGTCCAGAACTGTCAGAGGAGGAATGCTTTAGGCCACTGAGTGCGTGGTCACTTGTCCCAGTGGCCATTGGGGTCAGTACCGATGGGGGTGAGGACAGACGCTTCCTAATGAGTTTGGAAATCAGAGACTACCATTTATTTTATTGGTGTCTCTGTATCTTGGAAAAGACGAGGAAATGCTCCTGCCCTCACGCTCCGTGTTCATGGCCGTGTGATGCAGGGCCCCGAGCCAGGCCTTCAGAGAGGAACACGTGCGGATGACGGTGGGCAGGTGCGCACGGGGGTGCTGCACACGGGAGGTGTGGGGGAGAGGGTGGAGGAGCTTGGGGGGGCCTGGCCATCGGGGGAGGTCACAGAGGCTGGAGGCAGACAGGCTCAAGAGCAGGGAGGCTGAAATCAAGGCTGGGCTCTGTCCCCAGCCTCCCCCAGACCTGACCGGTGGCCTGCGTGGTGGGGGGCTCCTCGCGGTGGCCGCTGAGCCTGAACCGGGAGCCCCACAGGTGGGAGCGGAGCAGGTGCTCATGAGGCTTACGGCGCTGAACTTATGTGAAGGGCGAGCCCGCACGTTTCTGAGCCGAGACCGTGCGTGCAGGTGCCTGGCTCCTGTGACTGTCTGTGTGACCCCTCCTGCCCCCGCCACAGGCTGCTGGAGGAGTGCCAGATGCTTCCTGAAGAGCGGTCGGAGGCCAGCAAGCTGCTCCTGGGTGAGGACAGCTCCTCCTGGCTCTAGGGAGGCAGGAAGCCCGGGGTCCAGTCTGAGCTCTGCCCCGTCTCCCCTGTGGCCCTGGGCAAAGCCTAGGCGGGTCCTCACCCGAGGAATCAACTAGACCACACCCCTCACATTCCTGGGCAGAAAGCCCCAGGGAAACCTGCCAAATACTGCTTCTGGGCTGCACCCAGAGGCTCTGATGCAGCAGGACCAGGGAGCGGCCCAGGGCCCTCAGAAAAGCTGGGCTCGGGTAGGACTGCCCTGAGTCCCACACCAGTGCCCTTAGCCAGCTGTGTGACCTTGGGCACATCCTTCCCCTCTCTGTGTCCTCCTCACACTTCAGAGGTGGGACCACTATGCCAGTTTAGTGAGACACCAGGGGGCTGCGCTTAGGTCCCTGGGAACCTCGACTGCCCTGGGGTGCCATCAGCATGTGGCCCCCAGGCCTCTGCAGCCCAGCCGGAAGCAGGTGGCGACCGTAGGCTGGTTACGCGGCCGGTGCTTGGTGCCTAGGAAGCGCATGGGTGCCCGCACTTACTGCTTCTCCCAGTGGTGACAGGCTCGGTGAGTCTTTGTGAAAGCAAGCCAGCCCTGAGAGCCACAGTGTTGGTGGCACATGTCCACTGGAGCCCGTCCTCCTCGGTCACAGTGACCTTGTGGCAGGGCTCCCCCCCGCCCCCGGTCGGGCTGTTGCTCTGCTACTTTCAAAAGTCTAGGGGCCATGGGGTGTGGGGGGGTGCTGGCAGGAGGCCCTGCCCCGCCACCATAGCCTGGACTCGAACCCACAAGATGCAGAGAGACCCCACCCAGGCCTCGAGCACAAACTGAACCCATTAGAGAAGCCAGACCCAGTTACTGTTGGTTTGGAACATTTCCTGGAAGGCGGTCCTTGTTCTTTGATTTTGTGAAGCTGATGAAGTGATTTTCTTGTAGGACATGAAAAGCAGGCTTATTTCCTATTGTGCTGTATCAGGATTGATAATTAACTTATTAATTAACCCTGTGCTCTAGTCACGTGAACATAAATCTCCCCTTGATGCCTCTAGCTGGTTGTCTAGGGGGCGTCTGTACCGCCCTGTCCAGACAGACTCTCGGGGTGCGCTCCCTAGCTCCGTCCCTCCGCCACGAGTAGGAAAAAAAGCAACAGCCACACAGAGCCAAAACAGCAGCCACGCAAACACGACGGGCTCTCATGGCTCACACAGCAGAAGCTGACGTGGTGAACCCACAGACTCACCAGGGACCCAGGCTCCTACCTCGAGGCCCCAAGATGAACTCTGGAGCTCCGACTATCACATGATCATTCCAAGTACCCAGAAGAGGCAGTGAGGCTCTGGGGCTGCTTCCTGCGAGAGATCTCTATGGAAGTTCCTCCCAGGGTTGCTATTTTATCTGATTGACCAGGACTTGGTTGCGTGTGGTCAAGGGAAGCGAGAACATGTGGACAGTCAGCTGGGTAAGGTGTACCCCTCATACAGCCAAGGTCCTGTGGCTTGGAGGGAGGGGGCGGGCATCAGGTGGCAGCCGGTAGGTCAGGGCCCCTCCACGCTGGCCACTCTGGCTGTCCAAGCCAGAAGCAGAGGGGCACCCCTGACCGCTCCTTTTCCTGTGCCCTCCACATCCAGGTATCGGTGCACTCCCATCAGCCCCATTCCCAAAATACACCCTGAGTTGTCCCTTTCTCTCTGCTCTCCTCCTGCCTTCCTCTGCAAGCCTCCACTGTGGCTTGTCTCCTGCACCAATCTCCCTGTAATCCCCCTTGGCCCAGGAGCAAAGGCTGACTACGCTTAAAACTCTCTGATTTTGAGTTGAAAACCCATTGCCATCAAGGGCCTTGACCCATGTCCTTGGAGACCCAAGCTCAGTGCCATCCCTCTATGCAATCCTTGTGAGCTCCACCCACAGTGGCCGCCTCTCCTGCTCCCCTGGCACGGGGGCCCCTTCCACCCCAGTGTGTTGGCATTTACCCTTCCTGCTCTGGGTAGATCCCTTCCCAGCTGCTTGCACACCTCCGTCCTTCCCGTCGTTCCCACCTCAGTGTGCGGGCCTCTCCGTGACCCAGTGCCCACAAACCTGCCCTGCTCACCCAGACCCCGGCCACACTCAAGCCCTGTTTTATCTCCTTGCCACACTTCTCGCCACCTGGAAACACATTTTTATAAGTGGATTTGTGCGCTGGTGTACGGTTTGACTCTGCCCACCAGGATATCACGGGCAAAGAGTTGCCTTTCCCAGGTCATGGCCGAAGTCAGTGTCTCCGGCAGGTCTGACTCCTACTAAGTGCTCGACGGTTAACTCGTCGGGACCACCGATGAGTGGACACGCGCGTGAGTTCCGAGTGAGGGGTGAGGTCAGAGCGGGTAGCTGTTGGAAGCACCAGGTGGGCCTGGGATCATCAGGCAGTGTCCACTGTGAAAGAACAAACCACGGAAAGTCGTGCTCACAAATCCATTAAGAGCAAAGCAGTAAATTCTGCATCTTGAGAGCGAGCTCTGAGAACTCTTCCCCGACCACGAAGCAGGGCACCGAGACGGGGCGGTGTGGGCTTTCGCGTGTCTGGCTTCCATCTGACCCAAAAGAACAGAAGAAAGGGGACTCCCTCCCGGCATGATGAGATGACAGTGGACAACTTAATGGAAAATGCTCGGGTCGCGCTGAGGCATTAAATAGTTGGTTTCCACATGGAAGCCTCCACCGCTCGGACGAGCCCTTGACAAACCGTTCCTTTGTTTTTTCCGTGGAAATGTTATCGGCGGAGAAGGTTTTCCCCAGCTGCAGCACCGTCCCTGAGCGTCACTGCGGCAGTGAAGACCCTGCTACGGGCAGGACGACACAGTCCGAGGGCGGATGGCGCTTTTGCGTGCATTGTCACGAGGTGTTAATGATGTTTCTGAGTTGACGGGAGTCACAGCGGCTGATGCAGAGGGAGGCTGTCGTCTTCTCCAGGGCAGTTCATCACCACTGCCCTCCACCAGGAGAAGCAAAGCCTCCCTCCCTGGGGATTTCCAAATTCTCAAAACTGAGGTTATTAAACACCGGAAGGAAATTTAAGCTCCGAGAGCTCAGATTTGGTTCATTTGGTGCTGCGGGGCTGGCTGTTAGATGCTTCCATCACCCTGGGCTCCCGTGAGCTGAAGCTGGCATCCCCAGTGTCTGCCGTTAGTCCCCTGAGCACACGTGTACCAAGTGTCAGGACTCCACATGGTCGGGTCTTCTACCCAGGGTCGTGGCTGAGAAGCTGACAGTCACGAAATGGCTCATTTCATCCGGGTTGAGAGGAAGTGCACCGGCCAGAGAGCACGCCGCATCCGACGCGAGAGTGAGCCCCGGTCCCCCCTGCAGCCCTCACAGATGGAAGTCAGGAGCTGGTCTGGCGTGAAATGAACAGTTCACCTTTCCATTCCAAGTCTGTGTTTGGAACGTGCCTACGTTTATGTCCATCTCCTGCTTTGCTACCATTTCCTTAACTACTTCCAAGAAGATCAAAATATAGCCTTAAACCAGAAGCCCGGGAAATACCACAACAAAACATGGTATTAGCTTTTGATGATGTCAAGACTTTTTTTGAAGAGCTAGCTCCAGTAAGACACCCAAAAACAAGAGGGAAGGATGCCCCTCATTTTATGTCATGCCCTCAGCAGGTTTGTTCCAGAAATAACGTGTAGGCAGAGCAGTTCGTTTTTGGATCTAGGGGGACTTGAGAAATAGTCACCGAGAGATGGAAGGTCGGGGCTTGGTGATGAATTTCCCTGCTTCATTTCCTTCGTTTAAAAAAAAAAGTTTGTAACCTACAACAAAATAATACATGCTTACTCTGGGAAACTAGAAAGCCGCAGAAAAAAGTGCCTAAGAAAATAAGTATCTCCCGTAATCGCATCATCCCAGCACGTGTGTGCGTCGTTACCGGTTGTGGTTTATGCCCGTATTCGCGCAAGTTTTATTAGAACTGAGATCATAGTCTGTGTACTGTGGTGACTCTGCCTCCCCGGGAAGTCGTGTCATTTACAGTCTGATCTCTAAGTCGCACCTTATCCCAGCTAATGACCACGTAACAACTTTATTAACCGGTTATTTCTGGATATTTGCATTGTTTGAAATCTTAGGTATGACAATGAATGCTGTGATGGCTTTACCCTCCACAGAAATCTTTTTAATCACCTCTGATTATGTTCTAAGGATAAATTCTAGAAAGTGAAATTGCTTGGTCAAGGACTCTGTATTATATAGATTATATGTATGTATGCATATATGTATATAATGTGTATGTATGTACATACGTATGTATACTGTGTATATGTATAGAAAAATATATATTATATGTATATAATTATGTGTACATGTGATATATATAATACATATAATTGTAGATGAAATTTTTCTTTTTACCATAATTTTAACTATAATAAAATTAATAATCTCTTTATATATGGTTATATCTAAAAATGATAGACAAAACTTAATTTTTAATCATTTTTATTTATAGATACTTTAACTATATTAGTAAAATTAATGTTAATTTCATTTTAAGTTATATATCATTTTGATTTTTATTATTTTATTTATGAACTTATAAGTACATATTAATTATTTTATAAATATTTATAATCCAACTATGATAAATTGTTATAATTTATAAATCATAACAAACTCATTACTATTTTATATTTGTGGTCATTGGTTACGGCAGCCCTCGGAACTGATAGGGTACCTTCCATGCACTCCCGCACACACACCGTCCATCTTCTCCGTGCGCGCTCCGCCCCCGGCCACTGACCTGTCAGGACCAGCAGCGGGCTTGCTGGCTCTGTGCCTCCAGCAGGGCTCTGCCCCGGGTGGTACCGGCAGCAGGAGATGGAGAAGGAGGTGCTGCTCCCTGCAGGGACCCACGGGAGCCAGGCTGCCTCCCTCCACTAAAGGCTGCAGCTCCGGCCAGAGGGTCCTCTCCGGGTTCTGGTCATCTCCCCCTCCCTGCTCCCTCAGGTAAAGGAGGTGCATCCCCAGATACGCACCCCTCCAGGGGGCTTTCCGGTGCTCTGCCCACGCCTGTGTAAATAGCCCTTCTCAAAGCTGGAGTGACCATCCATTACCTTTGGGACCCTGACTGATGAAGTATGTTGTTGGGGATGGGTGGTGGGTGCGTGGGCAAGTCATCATATTATTATGTCTGCTTTTATGTGTGTTCAACATTCTCTACGACACAGGGTTTCAAAATATGACAGGAATTTTTTAAAAACAGAAGGATCACTGCAGCCATGGAAACAGACCCCCTAGATTCCCTACAGGAGCACTCCTGCTGCCACCTTCCAACCATCCTCATGCTTGCAAGATGGCTGTT
Organism: Ursus americanus; assembly: GCF_024610735.1. Lineage (NCBI taxonomy): Eukaryota > Metazoa > Chordata > Mammalia > Carnivora > Ursidae > Ursus > Ursus americanus. The sequence goes on along the minus strand of NC_142156.1, from coordinate 22,755,717 downwards.
GGAGTGCCAGCCACCGTGCTTGAGTTCTGAACATAAAGGAGAAAGATAAAGGGCAGAGGCCATCTGTCTCTTGTAATGTCACACCTGGAAAATTCTGCTTACAACTTGGACTCATGGTCTAAGTGTTTTTAACTGGGCGCATCACCTCCTTGAACAAAATCGGGGTTGGTAGTAAGCAAGAACGAGAGTGCTCTCTCGTTTGGCGTGTGTTTAGCATTCTCTGACAGCCACAGTGGGTCCACTTGCTGGAGGTGTCTTAGCTAGTGGGTCCCTGCCAAGCAGCTCTAACAGAGGTTGAGAAGGGCATGACAGGGTCCTCAGTCACTGGTTTGGACAGACCCCAGGATTCAGTGAATGGTGATGCACCCAGCATCCACCTGCCAGTGCCCTGTTCCAATGACAATACAGTCTTCCGAATGGCCTCGAGCACCTCCGGTCATGGGGTAATTACAAGCCTCTTTTCATTGCAATTCAACCCAAAATAACAGAAGCAGAAGAGAGAATTTGTTTTAAAGATAAGGGTGCCCCTTGGCACCAAAGCGCTGGAACCAGAATCTGGGAATTGAACGCCTGTGGAACTCCCTCTGTCTCTGTCCCTGTGTCTGTCCCTGTCCCTCTTCCTGTCTCTCTGTCCCTGAATCTTTGTCTTTGTCCTTGTCCCTATTTCTGGCTCTGTCCCTGTCTTTCTCCATTTCTTATTTTGCTCTTTCCTGTTTGTTGCATTTTTCCTCTTCTACCCAGCTCAAAATTCTCAGAGAAGGATTCTGAGTGCCTGTCGTGGATCACATGTTCGTTCCTGGACCAGCTGACTGTGGCCAGAGGAGGACATGTACATTAGATGTGTTACTGGGTGATTGTGTGTACATATGTGTATGTGTAACGCATTAGGACTCAGACAGGTGGAATCGGCAGAGTCCGATAATGAAAACTGATCCCTGTCGTACCGCAGTGCGGCCACACCGTGCGTGGTTTTACCTGATCTTGTTTTACAGTTTTTAAAACTTTCACTGCTGGCACGGGTCCTCACTCCTCCATAGGTGGGGCCAGTAGAACAGGACCCCGCGTTTCCTACACCACTTTTTTCTGAATGAGACTTGGGAAAGATTCTGCGTTCACGGAGTAGGAGGCATTTTCCGTTCTCTCCAGCAGGGCTGTGGTGAGGCCGAATCAACAGGAAACACGCAGAATCATGCCTGGCGCACAGGGAGCTCTCCAGGGCGTCTGGGATCGTCCTGAGAACCTTGCGTATCAGGTTTAGACTCAGCCATTTCAGGGTCCCCGCGCCCCTCCTTCCCCCTGGTCCCTGCTGCTGTATCAGCCACGGTCCTCGCCTTGGTAAATCTGATGCTTTAACATGGGCCGTCGGTCCGTATGTGGACATGCCCTCTTCTGGACAAGCCAGAGATACGCCTGAGTCACCCTGCCTTGACCTCCGGCCTCCCTGGCCACGCCCCCAACCAGTCCGGAGGCACACCCCAGCCACCCCCTTTTTGGGCTCCCGCACTCGGTGCTATCCCCCTGGCCTGATGGCATGAGTGCCAGACACCCAGAGAGTCGCTGTGTCCCAGAGCCCGTGGAAATCACTCACACTGGCCAACCCTAATCCCGCCGCCCCTGGTTGGCCCGTTCCTTCCCGGGGGTCCACAGTAAAGGCTCCTGCCCACAGGAGGCCCCCTGCTCTTGGGGACCATGAGGAGAATGTCTTTTTAATGGATCCGTTGGTTTTACCCACCTCAAAGTTTCTGTTAACGCGCGTGTTTTAGAACTGGCGCCGTAAAAGGTCAGCTCTTCTCTGCTCCAACGTCGCTGGGGACCAGGATGGGGCTCTGAGGCCCACCACCCTGCAGGGGCTCCAGGAGGAGGGTCTGGAATTTAGTTCACGCCCCAGGCAGGGTGGAGGGGGTGCTGCAGGGCTGCACGTCCCCCTCCCACATCCAGCTTTAGGCTCTGCCCCAGGCCCTCTCCGAGGGGCTCACTCCTCCTCCAGTTCTTTCTGATCTGGTAACTAGAGTAGGCTTGGGTCCTTCAGGAGTTTGCCTGGATGCTTGTCTAGACCTTGCATTTTGAATGTGAAAGCCTTTCTGTTGCAAACACTCCTGCTTTGTGATTCACAAGCGTCAGTTTTCAAGACTTGTTTTCTCCCCCTGGAAATTCAAAAGCCACCTCAGAAACTGAAAGCCAAGAACTTTACTCTTTCTCACCGAATTTGGTGGTGATGTGCCATCGCCATCCCCAAGTGCAGTAAGCTCAGAATGGCCTCATTTGCGTGAAGAACTACGCATGCGTGTGCGTGCTAAACGTACATACTTACCAGTTAGTATGTTGGCGTATTATTCTGCCACCAAAAAATAGCAGAAATTTTGCATAAAGGCACAATCTCAGCTTGTGAGGTTATTCAAAGAATAGTTGTTTCCAAACTATTAAAAAATATTCTAGAAATAATAAAGTCGTAACTGTATTTAAGTCCTATTGATCAAAATTCTGTCTCCATTGTACTTAACAAAAAAATAACAATTCTTAACTATGTAACTCATTCCAAATGTGCTGACGTTAAAAGCTGATGGCTCCGAGGAGAGGAAAATCCCTTGTAGGTTCTGCGACTGAGGGCCTGCAAATCAAGTCCCAGGAAGAGGAAGAAAGGGTTTATTTCTTATGCATATGGGGGGAGCTCACAGAAATGAAATGAACATCCCCAAAGTGGTGGTCACCACTGCAGACACTCATAAAACCCGTTCAAACAAAGGGCAATAATACATTTGTGGAGAAGTGACAAGACGAAGGAAAAGGGTTTTGAGCTTCTAGGCCAGTAAAGTTCGGGAAGGAAACATACAGGGGAACTCGCAGTAGATACGGCTTATTTAGTAAAGTTCATTTGTGCGGGCCAACTTGGCACCAACTTTCCGGCTTCTCCACGGCTGTAAAACTCCCCCAGGAAGGGGGATTTATGGCCGACCTCATTTCTCAGAAGTGTCTGCTCTTAGTCAGATAAGGGAAGCTCCAAGAAGCCTTCTTTCTGCATCAGTTCATTCCCAGTGGTCTCCAGCTCAAAATAAGCCAGGCACCAAAGGGGCATGTTTTGGGGCTGCATATTCTGGCCCCCTTCAGCTCCCTCTGACCTGGGTTGAACGCTGTCCGACCCCTTAGCGTAGAGCGGATGCTGCTGGATGGGATATGGAGATGGTCCCGTGTAGCACCAGAGGGACAGGGAGGGGGCGCCTGGGTGGTGCGTCGTTAAGGGTCTGCCTTCGGCTCAGGGCGTGATCCCAGCGTTCTGGGATCGAGCCCCACATCAGGCTCCTCCGCTGGGAGCCTGCTTCTTCCTCTCCCACTCCCCCTGCTTGTGTTCCCTCTCTCGCTGGCTGTCTCTGTCAAATAAATAAATAAAATCTTTAAAAAAAAAAAAGAGGGACAGGGAGAGACAGGCAGGGGGAGGGAGAGAGACAGAATGAGATCACGGGAACAAATCCTGCTTAGTCCAGAGGGGTTTTATCCGAAAGGATTCTTGAGGATTCTGACAACGGGGAGAACAATCTGACCATCAGAGCTGCAGGCAGCTGTGGGTTTTGGCACATGGGCTTCTGCTTTATGGGGAGAGACCCAGAAGGCTGGAAAGAATGGGATGGGGGACATGGCAGGGGGGTATCTGCTGGCTCAGAGGAGACCAGACAGGCCCGGGAAGGACTGGGAAGCTTGGACACAGTGTGGCGAGCCGGCATGGGGTCTGGGTTGATCAGTGGGGAAAGGCATGTCAGGCCAGCCCCGATGAGACTGGGCAGGGATTCACAGCGTCTCTCTGGCTGACAGAGGGACAGGTGCACCGTCCGTGGGTGCGCCCCAGTCGTGTTTGGGAAGAGGGTCCTCTGCAGGAAGTCCTTTCCAGAATGTGAAAGTTGGGGACATTTCTGAACCTCTGTTGTTCTCCAGGAGCTCGGGGCTTGGGGGAAGGTCACTGTTGTCAGCACTGAGCACTGTGCCTGGGACATGGGGGCTCACCTAACGTTCACTATTAGTGACGGCCCCGCGTAAGACACAAATGCAGGTGCCTGTCCAACCTCAGTTGTTGACATGTCTGCCGAGCCTCTAAATGCGTCCAGAGATCCGGGAAGAGGGACCAGAAAAGGTCAGAGGGAAAGGAGCCTTCTTAGTGGATGGAAATCAGCAGATCTTTAGTCTTTGTAAGCAGTTTTTCTGGATGTTTCTAAAATGGAGGAACAGGCCCCAAAAACCAAGTCAGAAAGCTCCTTATGCCGAGTGTCTAGGCTCCTGGCTCTCAGTTTCTTGCGGACGTCTGGTTGCTAACCTTTCTGGTTTGGGGAAATACTTAGCATATTTTTATATGAGATGGTAAAGAAGAAAATCCGTTTTCAATGGAGCATGCCCCTTCTGAACTCCGAGGCTTTGGGACGTGCCTGGGATTCCAGGGCCTCTGCTGAGAAGGGCTGTGCCACGCTCATCTTTCCTCCCTACAGAGAAAGCTTTTGTGATTTAGCCGAACTGTATACATTTTTGGAAAGACGTTTCTCTCAGCCTGGATCTTCAAAGCCTACTTACGAGTCTGAAAGAAATCGATTGTAACATAATCTCTTTAAAATAGATGTGGCCACAGATCAAGATGAAGTCGTTCCTTTGGACTGAAGGACACCCCCACCTTCTTTGCACTCATTTGTACCCGAAGTTCCTTTAGAGTCTGCGAGGTTCTCTACTTAGACACTGCTTGTCCCACCCCCCACCCCCCCGCCCGTGACCATGGTTTGTGTTCTGAGAAACTTGGGGCTTTGCTGCTCTGTCCGTGGTATTCTCGCTGACTCTGACCCCCGAGGGCTCTGTGTGAGCACTGGCGGGGGGGCCCTGGCTGCTACCCCAGGAACTCCTTGTGGGAGGGGAGGGGGCGTGGCTTCCTACGTGATATGGACAGAGAAGGAAACCGCCCAGCCGCTGGGGAAACGGGGAGGCTTTCCCCACGTCCTGCTTGAGGATTCGATTCTCCATGTGAAATGGGGCCCATCCGATGGCCAGGCGTGAAGAGGCAGGCTTTCCCTAAGCTCACGGGGGCGGGGGGGGGTGCACACACCTGCCTGTGCGCGGGACTCACGCTCAAGCAGGCCGCGCGGCAGTTTCCACTGGAAACTCGGACCACGCGGGGTTTTTGATTTAAACACTATTTGTGGAGCCCAAACACGAGGCAAGAAGGAACTTGACAGTATCCTCCGTTGAATGTAAATTCCTCCTTTGTTCCTGGCCACACTCGGCCTCACGGATGCCTCCCAGGAGTTCAGCTCCCAAGACCTTCCAGCAATGACCTGCTTAAGCATCTGGGGCGGCCGTGAGAACATCCGGAGTGGCCGGGACCGCGTGAATGTCATCAGTACGCTTCCGCGCTTTGTGGTGTCATCCAAGGTGGGTCGGGCGTCCCGCAGCGCGAATGAACGTGAAGGAGAGTCAGGTGAAAACCCGCGCCTTCTCTGACCAGAGCCTGTAACCCGGATGCCGCAGGGTGAGAGATGCTCATGGATACGCCGCGCCGGCGGAGGGCTTGTGCAGAAATGACATCTTGGGGAGGGAGGGTGAACCGTGTCTGGGTGGCCTTAAAAGTAAATTGAAACCTTGTGGGAAGCACTTCTCGGCATTAAAGGTACCAAGCAGTTAGCTGTAAGTGGGATGCCTGGGGCTGCAGAGCCTTCAACCAGCCTGTCTCGGTGGCCACAGCACCTGCAGACTGTCTCTTGATGTGTAGCCTGCTTGTCTCTTTTGATCATAGACCCTGGTTTTTAACTGGGTGCATGGCTGCTCAGAGTAAAGCCTGCATTTCCACGTGTCCCTTGCAACGGTACAGGACACAGTGTGTGACTGGAGGTGGGATTTGTCCTGAAACAAAGGAGATAGGGAAGTCTGTTCCTGCCTTCCTTCCACCTTCCTGCAGCTTGGAAATCAGGCGTGATGGCAGCGCTTGGGCAGCCACCCTGCTGCATGAGGCAGAGGTGGCCGTGTACTGAGGGTGGAGGAACAAGAGGATGGAGGGTCCAAGTCCCTGCCCCTGGGACCACCACACGTGCTGTTAACCCCTGAACTTGGGAGAGAAGAAATGCGTTTCTCTCCTGCTTATGCCACTGTTACCTTCAATTTCTGGTCAGGTGCAAGCAGGTGTAATCCTAAGTGACATCTTCTTGCTCCCTTTGTAGAGTTGGTACCTCTTACTGTTTCGTGGCCAAAGTGTTTATATGCCACCACCTTTGGAAATCAACAGAAAAATAAAATTGCGTATCTTGTGGGAAATGAGGGTTCTGCTGAAAGTGATGGACAGGTGCTGGGGAGCGACCTGAGCCACAGGCAGGGTCCCTGGCGGCTTGGAACCAGGTAGCTGGTGAGGGCGAGACAGCCGCTGAGGACCGCGGGACAGACGCTGCAGACCACAGGAAGGAGCAGCTCTGGGGCACACTGGCCAGGTCCGGGGCATTGTCTTGCTTGTCATTTACTTGTTGGTGGGAACTGTTTCTTGGCCCTGCACCTAGAGTTTCAGTTCCGCCGGCATAAATCAATCGTGTCAAACATAAGGCGAATTTAACCAATCTTCTTTCCGGATTCACTTTTCAGTACAAAGTCACTGTCCAGCCTCTGCTCAGATGTTCGTTTCCTGTGAAATTCTGGTCCCTCTTCAGATGGACCCTTTAAGGCAGAAGCTGTCCTAGCTGTGGTGTTGGTGGCATGTTGGCTCCCTAGAAAGGTTCGGGCCTGGAGGCCTCCAGCCCCGAGATCTGATATGACTGGTCTGGAACGTGCCTAGGCACCAGGATTGTGGGTAGGGAGGCCTTCCGTGTGTCATCCCCACTTGCGCTCCCTGACTTTCCAAGAGGACATTGGGTCAGAAAGGGGAAGTGAGGGTGGGGCGTGGGGAGACGCAAGAAAAAAGGAACTATGGGTGGGAGGAAGAAGACACTGTGTTTTCATCAGAAAAATGCGTAAGAGGAACTCTCCCGACACTGTAGGAGCTACGGATCAGTGACAGGCAGGCGGGTTCAGCTCCCAGGCACTGGCTGCCAGGCGAGCCTGCACCGTCTGCAACAGGCTCCCCCGGGACAGTGGGGAAGGGGGAAGGGCGGAGCTCGAGGAGAAGCAGAAGCGCCCGAGACACAGGCCCAGAAGCCCAGGGGCAGCGGCGCCTCTTGGCCGCATAACACAGCGCCCCGTTCTGTGCATCTCCCCACCGTATTCGGAGGTCATGGTATCTCTGTTCTCGCTGGAGGTTTACTCCTGGATCATTCAGACCTGGGCCTCGGCAAACCCCCGTTCAGGAGATGCTCGGGCATCAGTACCTGCATGTTTGGGGCTGGGACGGGACGGGGGATGGGGGGCAGGGGGCGGTTTCTCACAGATGCCGCCCACAACACGCACACACACTGGCTGTCTCTGTGGGCTGATGGCGACACGCTTTATTCTGTGGACACGTGTGACTTTAGTTGCTGGTTTTGGACAGACAATGAGTTACAGGTCATCAGAAGGTTGGTGGGAAGTGTCTGTGGTGCGGTGGCTTGCCCCGAAGTCCCGGAGCAGCTAAGGCCCCTCTCTCCCCACCTCCCCCTTCCCGGCCCCCCTGTGCCCAGGAGCTGATCTGGTAGACACATCCGGAATGTTCTCTGGAAGCTCGGACGGGTTTCAGATGAGGTTTTCCCTTGTAACTGACGTCGTTTATTGATGATTCCGTTGAAACTGGCTTGATTTGGGCCGGGCTGGACCCGCTGGCCCAGAACTCCATCTGTGGGTACTGACCCTGGGCTGTGCATCGGCGTTGGCCACGGGCGGGCGCGGGACAGCACCCGGTGGGCGCCCTTACTCCCCGGTGCTTCCCTCGAGGGTGCGGACCAGGTTCTGATAGGTGTCTCTTTCCGCCTGCCACGAGTGATACCTTCTCACATATTCCCTCCCGTTGGCCACGAGTTCTTTCTCCAACGCAGGCTCGCGAACCAGCCTCTTTGCCAGCTGAACAAAGTCCTGCAGAGAAGGAGGTGGAGGAGAAACAGGTGTGAATAGCGGCAAAGGCGAGAGCAAAGGCATCCGAACGCCTGTGCGTGTGGTAGCTCCTGGCCTCTCCCTCGTCCGCCTCCCCTGCTCCGGAGACATGGCCGGAGGGAGGATGAGAGTTCATGCAGACACGGGCTGAGCGAGAACTCACATGAACCCCCACACACGCCTGCACACGTGTCTCAGGATGACCGTCCGCAGAAACAGACTGGAGCCATCAACTATGCCTCCCCGTCTCTCTCCCCTGCGTTCTCCAAAGCCGCAGTTTTTCCTCTGCAGTGACTCTTAGTGCCACCATTTCTCCCCTCATTTATGAGCGTCAGCGGAGATGGGACCTCGGGTCTGACTGCGGAACCCGAGCCCCACACAATGCCACCCCTGCCCTGTTTGCTCCCACTGTGCTGGGTCTGACCTCTTTCCTGGGCATGGAGCATTAACGCTGTGCCGCGAGGGAAAGTGCCAGGCTTCAGGGCCTGGTCTGCCTCCCCGGCTCGTGAACCCGTCCTCTGTGCTCTGCAGGAGAGGCCTCGACCCTGTACATGTCCATAAACCACCCCGTGTTCAACACCAGCAAGTGCTGCAGGACTCAGTCCACGGCACCCCGAGACCCGCGTGTGGCCGGATCGACCCAGGACCACCGCTGCGCGAGGCCTGACTCGGCTTACATGTCTCTCCAGTTAAATACACAAAACAAAAAATCGTGCAGAAGAGCTTGGTTCTGTTTTCAGAGTCACGCGGTGAGCAGTTCACCACTCTGGGTCTCCTTCCCCGAGTCATCTCCAGTGGCTGCTGGAGACCTGTCCGCCAAATCCCTGGGACCTGCCTTCTCTCCTGGAGGCACCGCCACAGTCCGGGGGACGAGACGCGGGGCCGTCTGACAGAACTGACGTCCAGACCCCTGTTGCGATCCTTGTTATCACACTGTCACCCTCACGCCATGGGGCAGGGGGACTCTCATGAGAAGCAAACAGCCTTGCAGACCGCACCCCAGACGTGGTTCGGAGAAGCGTTCCATCCCAGCCACCGTCCAGGAGTCCCACGTCCTTCTTCCCAGAGACTAGAGAAGAGCTGAGCCTCAGGCTGGGGATGTGAAGTTCAACAGCCCCAAAGTTCAGGCTGTTCTGTAGGGCAGCTCCTGGCTCATCCCCAGCCAGTCACCCCGCAGACCAGGCCCCGGAACCCGGGGAGGACCAGGAAAGATGGGCCGTGCCCTGCAGTTCTGGAGGTCCTGACCCGTTCTGGGCCACGTGGACAGGGCAGGCCACGGCTCTGACCCACGTGGTGGGACCGTTCATGCTCTTACGCTTCCGACCGAGTGAAGGAGAAGCCTCGGTGCGGCGCGAGCCCGCTGCTCCTCTCTGCTGAGCACAGCTGGTGCCGGCCCGGAGCGGCAGCGGGGCGGGAGTGGCCCGGATCAGCCGCCGCCTCCGTCACGTGCTTGCTGTGCAGAATCCCGGACTGGGGCGTCTAATGATGGGGTGTATGCCCTCTCTCGTTACCGTATGCCCGCGGTGGCTCTACGCAGCGCCCCATTCGCAACACACCACAATTTCCAAATCAAAACGTACGCGTAGTCACGCGAAGCAGGATAAACAAAACCACAAATAACTTCGCATCAGCTCAGATACGACTTTGCTGCCAAGTGAGTTTTGGCACTAAACTCCCAAAAAATCAAATTGCTTTTCAAGCGCTTTGTGGGTTTTGGAAATGCAGACAGGGCCTGGGACTCTGTGCTGTCCCCATGGCTCCTTCCTTAGAGAAACAGGAGCAGAGAGAGGCTCAGGGACCATGCCCGGGTCACACAGTGAGCAGTAAGCAGCCAAGACGGGATTGTACTCTGACCGCTCGGCCCTGGGCCTGTGACCCCTCCTCCGGTCTCGGCAAGCAAAGACCAGAATGCCGTGAGAAGGGAGCCAGCCCAGAGAAGGTTCCAGGGGCACAAGAGTGACCACAGCAGGGTCGGGCCTCAGAAGGTCAGAAAGAGCAAAGCCCTCAAGAAATGTGGCAGTGAATCTGCCATGAAGTCATCCTGGCCATGCCTTGGGGACATGGGATGGACGTGAGGCTCACTGGCACAGGTCACCCAGGGGAGCGGGCTTTGGGAGGCAGAGCTGGGGGTCCGGGTGGAGGCCACCTCCAGCCCCTACAAAGCTCCTGCCCCTCGCCATGCTGCTGAGGCTGCGCGTGGCCGCCTCGGCCCACAGACCCTCAGTGGAGGGGGACGGTCACAACTGGGCTGGTGGCCACCGTCCTGGTCCGCACCAATGTCCACACACTGCCCCGTCAGTAGCGGGCACAGCTCTCCTTCCCTCAGACCTCAGCCACCAGCCGTGCTCAAGGCCACGGCTCTCCTGGACCCCCAGCTCCGGGAATGGCCCCGACAAGCAGGAGCCCCTAAATGGCAAGTTGCCCAGCCATCGGGGTCCGTGTGCCCCCCTGCTGCAGCAATCGCTCTGCTCCGAGGAGAACCCTCTTCGTCTGGCGTGCGGTGCCCCAGAGGGAAAAGCGCACGGTCTCTCCATCCGTGAGAACAAGAGCGAGGATGGATTCACCACCCGTGGCCTCGGCTGAGCACAGTGGACACAAAACAGCTCACGAGACGCCCTGAAACCGCGGCCATAGAGGCCCGTCAAAATGGGAAAGGGAACGGGTCCCACCTGCATTGTCCTGCAGAAATAGGTTGTCTCTAAATGGTCAGTTATGATACTTTTTCATGTAATTTTTATGTTTTCGATTTTTCTAGAAAAAACGTGTGGATGATGTAAACAATCACAGCATAGCGCCAGGAGACAGAGACCGTGGGGGCCGCGTCAGCACCGTGCCCGCCGCGCTCCGCAGCCTGTGCCCCTTACGGTTTTCCGCAGACCCGGTGCAGCACGCGCCGCGTGTGTCCCCCCTGCTCCCCCACGCAGCTCACCATCGTGCCCCAGCTTCCCAGCTTCCGTGCGCGGGCTCTGTCGCCGCCAGGGCCGGTCCCTGTGGGGCACTTCGCCCTCCCAGGCCGGCCTCGTCCTCCCGGGGCAGAACCTGAGAGCGTGCCGGGGGTCGATCCTACAATGTCCGGCCGGGGCCCGCGCCCGTGGCGCTGAGGGCAGATGAGGCTGTGCGGCCCTATCCTGGACCCACCCCGCCGGCCCGTAACCCCACGCGGCGCACAGGCTGTCACGGGGTGTGAAGACGGGGTCGCGGGGGGCCGCAGGCGCGAGGAAGGGGACAGGGAGCGAGGGCCCAGCAGGGACCGCCACAGAGTATGGCCTGCGCTCTCGGGGGAAAGGTCAGGTTTCTGTTCCTGTCGTCGGTTTAGTTTTATACAAAGGGTCACAAAATCAAGGGATTCCCTCTGACAACCACTGACGTCCTTCAGGCAAAGCCTGTGTGAGGTTTGTCTGCAGTTTCGAAGTGTAGGTGAGGGGGTCTGGTGCATGTGGGCCATCGGCGAGCTCCCCTCTTCCTATCCGGTGTCTCTGTCGCTCGATCAGGGACAGAGAGCGGACGCCGAGCTCCTCCCATGCAGCTGGGACAGGAGTTGCAGTCAGGTTTCCGCCCATGTGTCGCCCTGAGCAGCTCTGTCCGGCCCGCAAGTCCCCCCTTAGCGCTGACCCGCATCTGAATGCAGATCTGAATAAGGCTTTCACACTCCGGCAGCCCCCCCAGCGGTTCAAGCCACCCGAGCCCCTCAGTGCGATGACTCGAACCACGCTGCTGGCGTATTTAAAATGCGTTTTGTTCCTGAGGCAAGCTCCCACCCTGCGCTTGGTTGAGTCTGGTCTCGACCGCGAGGAAGACAAGACAAAGCCACGTGTGACTGCCACGTCTAGCGCACTTCTCAAAGTGCGTTAAAAAAGGCAGCCCCCCCCGCCGTGGTATCTAAAGTGTTCTTTTTCTTAAAAAACATCCTTTGTGACACCAACGTTGTTTTAGAATCAAAATAAGTCCTTGACTTGACTTTGAGCGCCGCGCCATGTCTGGGAGCAGGGGTGACGCGACCTGCGGGGGAGGAGTTGGGGACACTGGTTGGCAGGTGTCAGAAGGAACCCTTGCCGGAAGCTCTGTGAAGCGAGACAGCCGACGTGCTCTGTCCTCGCGTTCAGGCTCCCTGACAGAGAGCGCTCTGGAATCGAGCTCTGACGTGGGCAGACATTGTTCGGGGAGATGAAAATAAACTGTCTTTGCCAGCGTGCAGGCAACACTGACCTAAGAGTGTGGCTGGCGTGGATTCCCAGGGTTCCAGAATGTGATAAAAAGCAACAAGCCCTTTGTTGGGAGGCGCGACAAGTAACTCCTGTCAGCTGTCCCTGTCCTGATACTGCTTGGCTCGTAGGCGAGGCCGCCGAAAGGGACGGCGTTAGCGGCCGGGGTGCCTTTGGCCAGACGGTCCCACGGGAGCCCTGGGCCCCCTTTTGCGGCTGCGCTCTGCCTCCCCGGCGAGCCGGCGCCCCGGGCCGCAGGGACAAGAGGGGAGCGTGTTTGTAGCAAGGGAAAGGGAAAGTTGTCTCAGATTAAGCATCCGCCACAGGAAATCTAAAAAACTGAATTTTCAATTATTTGACTTGACTGTAATTTAAGTATAAATCCCTATACTCCTGAATATAATATGTGCTCTAATAAAGATGCTGGTGGGCAGCACCTAATTTTTAAAGACTCAAAGGACAAAACTGAGACCTAAGATTATTTCCTGCTGCTGATGGTAGCGCTGGCTGTGGCCATGCCTCTTCCGTGGTCATAACAGGTCCAGAGCCCCGGCCACGTGCCGTGAACACACGCAGCCCTGCGTGTCCCTCTGTCCGCCCCCGTCACTCCCCCCCGCCCCAGGAGGAAGCAGGAAGAACGAGCTTTGTCCAGGAGAAAACAGCTTGGAGACTCAGGCCAGGCCACACGCCCTGCACGGTCCCCGGGGTCAGCTGCAGGCAGCATACGCGGGCGCGCTCCAGACCCCGTCACACACTTCCTGGAGGTCCCCGCACACGCGTGCTCCAGCCGTGCCACCCTCCGCTGCATCATCCCATACGTTATTTTCAAATATACGCGGATATATGCCCAAGCCCCCGGCTTACTCTGTACGCTGTTTTGAGGCATTAGTGATTAGATACGCAACAATCTTCTGAAAACCAGTAGGTGTTCTAGAAATCTAAGCTCGTATCTGAGGAGCACTCGCCTGGAGATCAGAAACCCAAGCATCTCAGAGGTGACCTGACGTGCTCAGGGCTGCAGCGCTTGTCAGAGGCAGAATCAGGAACAGGAGCAGGTCTTGCGTTTGGGTCCCTGCGCTAGGTTCTCCTGAGTCACGTGGCTGCCCCCGTGGTCACAGCAGACACTCGCTGCACGCAGGGCTCCCTCCACGGAGAGGGAGCACTGGGCACCGGCGAAAAGATGGGAACCACAAACTGTCCGAGGGAAATACCGATGAAAACTGTTCCAGACAAAGCCTTCCTTACCTGCGGGTCTGAAAACAGCAGCCCTGTGACCTCATGCTTCACCACTGCCGCGTTCCCGGGGATGTTCCTGGCCAGCACCGGGACTTCCAGATCCATCGCCTGAGGACAGGAGAGAGAGGACAGGTGGGCAGTGGTGATTAAGAGTGTCTCTGATGGGAGGAGCCCGCGTGGGGCAGAGGAACGTCTATGTCCGCCGGACCTCCGGCACCTCACGAGAAATACAGTGCGCCAAAGCGATATCCCGATCGAAACATTCCACGTTCCAAGTACGTACTGCATTGAAATTACTTACTGTTACAGATTCTGGAATGCTCTATCCCGCAAGACTTTGTCTGATATGATCACCGCAATGTCACGAAGAAACCCCCTCTCTCCAAATGTTCGCTTGACACTTGTGCAGTGACAGTTTGGAGAACACATCCCTAATTATCCTCATTAGTCCCCCAGTAAGTCATTTTCTCCCAGCACAAGCTGCGGGAACAGTGCAGGAGGACTGGGCATGTCTCTCTGGCATGCAGACAAGAGTGACAAAGAGCGTGATGTATCATCCCGATTATTCACTAAGCAGGCTTTCCGTTCCCCGAGGTCTGGGACCAGCACGTGGCATCCACAGCCCAGCACAAACTGGCACCGAGACCTCGAAAGATGCCCGAGAGCACAGCAGGCAGTCGGCCTCCCCTCCCCGTCAAGGCAGCGTCTCTCTGGTTCTCCTCCTATGGTTTTGGGAAGCCCGACCTGGAAGGCTCTATTTCGGCCTCCTATGTTGAGCCTGCTGGGGTTCCTTGGACCTGGGACCACTCACCCTTCGTAGGGCAGGTGCCTTCAGCACATGAGAGGGACATTCCTTTGCAACTCGGTGTCCAGGGCAGGATGGGCTGGCGTCCACAGCAAGCCGCTCATCTGGCTTTTCCTCTCCAGCAGGGGTAGGAGGCGCTCTGATTCTGCCTGTGGTTCTCCTTTCAAGTAATAAACACTGGGTCACGAAGGGGTGACCCTGGAATTTCGGAAGTGTCAGGTTACGCACCCGCAGCCGCAGCTCTGGGACACAGAGGCCTTCCTCTGGCAGGTGCGCCGGCCACACCCAAGCGCCCAGAGCAGGTGTGATGCACAGCAGACGCTCAGTGAATACCGCGAGCCAGCGCCCTGGAATCATCCGTGCTGAATGAATTCTGCGTCCGTGTCGTCCGCCGTGGCCATCATAACCGCCAGCTGTTGTCTCGGCGGGCGCGCCTGGTTTTCTGGTTCTTCATCCCCTATATCCTCCCAGTCTACTTTGAGTTTAAGCTCCAGGCCCTAGAGAATGCGGAGCTGACAACATCCTTCCTGCCAGCACGCCTCTGAGGCTCTTCTGTTCCCACTGTCGGGGAAACTGGGAGAGCTGGCTTGACGCATGGATCAGAGCCCCCACCGTCCTGCTCGCCAGACGCCCAGCTGCTTCTCCAGCGCAGCCATGATGGGGGTCTCTCTGTCAGGCTCTCCTGTTGGTGTTTCAAGAACATGGAAGGCCTCCAAGTCAGACTTTCCATTGTCATTTTGTAGGATCAAGACTAGGAGCTTCGGTGGTCATCACACTCGGGAAGGAGGCACCTCACGGCACAGGGAAAAAGTGACCTGAAATGGCCACATCCCAGCACTAGGGTCACAAAGGCGTCTGGACTCCTGGGTGGGCCCCGGGTTCTGACACACTGCAGGTGCAGTCCGGCGTCCTGGAAGACAGCACAAGGCCAGAGATCAAGGGGTCTTCGTCTTGTATAAAGATCTTGGTCTTACTGTCTTTGCTCCGGGCCCACGCCGGAATCACCCTGGGAGTGTAGCACTATCGCTTGGAGTGATGAGGGACCCTGACTGGGCCCCCACCCTGCTCTGGCCCACAATCAGGCGTTTGTGAAATTCCTCCCACAATTCTGCTGGGCAGCCCAGGAACCACCGAGGTGGCAAGCGCACTGACGTGTCCCTGGATGTCTCCCTGGGTCTCGGTTGCATCTTTTGGGAATGAGGGACTAAAGTCTCCTCTCTGTAGCACATGAAAAATCCAGATGTCATTTTGCACAAATACCATTATGTGGTTTGTGGCATAAGCTGCCTAGCACGGCAATGACATCAGTTACGAGGTCGTAACGTAATTATGGTGAGTGATGCTGTGAGTCATATGGCTTGTCTCTCCACCTGTCGCACAGTGTTGCTGCTCATTAAACTAGCGCAACACACTGTGATTTCATTTCTAGACATTTGTCAACTAACTGCCACATCCTCTGCACGGACGAGAGCTTGGAGGCCGTCCTATCTCCCCCACGGCCTCATGTCAGGGCAGAGCTCAGAAAGAGGGTGATCGACACGTCAGGGAGCTCCTGCTCCAGGCGGCCCCACAGCATGTTCCTACACATGGGTGCCTCTGTCCCCTGATCCGGGAGAAGCGCCAGAATATTTGTGAAGACTTGTGGCAGGCACAGAGATCGGGAGGAGCTGTCTACAGGTGTAGACGTAGAGACAGACACGTGCAGATTTATGAAACCGATGACCAGAGAATCACAGGACCGGCCGAACCCGAGGGATAACAGAGTTTAAATTCCTGTCTCAGGCAAGGAAGATCTTGTTCTCAGCCGTCCTGTTGTGTAGACTCATTTGTGTATCATCTCAACCAGTGCTCACCAAGCACCCACCCTACATGGAAAGCTACGCACCCCTGAGAATTGTCCTTTCATTGTCCACTCGTTAGACGAATGTTTGTTACCAACCTGCAAATGGCAGGACACAGGAGGCTTACGTGATGGGACCAGCTGGTTGAGGGGGGATAATGAGATGGTATTGCGCAGTAGGGGAGCCTTGCTTGATGCAAAGGCCATAAAAAGGAAACAACAAATCAAACCAAAGGAAGCAGAAGGAAAGCAAAATAAAAGCAGCAATTAATGAAGTAGAAAGCAAAAACAAAGCAACTAGGATATCCAAATGGAGATTCTTTGAAAAAAAAAATCAGTGAAATAAAGAAGTCACCAGCAACCCTGATCACCAGAAGAAAGGAGAAAACAACACAAGACAGACTGAGGGGGAACAGATCACTGAGACTCAGAACAATTTTAAAGCCATAGGAGAATATTTATAGAAATCTTTGCAAATAAATTTGATAAACCTAGCTGAAATGGGTAGCTACCAGGAAGAATGCTTCTTACCCAGTTAAGCCTGATAGAAGTAGAAAAGCCGAAACAGATCAATTTCTAGAAGAGAAACAGAGAAGTTATCAAGGAAACCGTCCACAATGAAAGATCATCTCAGACAGTGTCACAAGGGAATTCTGCAAAATCATCGGACCGCATCACCCTAGTGCTGCAGGAACTCTGCCGGACCACAGAAAAGGAAAGTAACATTCCAAATAATTGTTATGAACCATCAACAGTAATACCAAAGCATGAGACAGATGGCATGGAAGGAAGCCACGGGCCAACCTCATGTCTAAATCTCTCCATAAAAATCCTAAAGAAAATAGTAGCAAACAGAATCCAGCAGCACATAACAAAATCATGGAAACCAACCATTGCAGTCACTACATTAAACGTGAACGGACTAAACACAACACTCAAAAGGCAGAAATTGTCCGACTGGGTACAAACAGCAAGACTCAGCTGTATTCACTGCCTACAAGAGATACGCTTTGGATTCAAAGACACAAAAGTTAGAAAGTAAGACCATGAGAAAACGTACCTGTGAACAGTAACCACAGAGCTGCCCTGGCGGCATTAACACCAGACAAAATAGGCTTGAGGACAAGAACTGTTCCTGGAGACAAAGAGGGGCATCTCCTAATGAGAAAAGGATCCATACATCAGGAAGACAAAAATCCTACGTGTGCACAACATAAGGGCAGAGCCCCATAACACCTGAAGCAAGAACTGGCAGAACCAAAAGGAGAAATAAGCAGTTTAATCATAATAATTAGACACCTCGATACTCCACTCTCAATAACTGACAGAACAACTGGACAGACAACCATCAGGGTGACAGAAGTCCTGAACAGCACTAACCCACTTAACCTGACATTTACAGGACACCCTCCAGTGCCTACAGGAGACACATTCTTCCCAAGTACACATGGTTCCCTCTCTCGGACGTATCATATGCTGAATCCAAATAAATAAGACTCAGTAAATTCAAAAAGACTGAAATCATAAAAGTATGTTCTCTGACCACATTTTTGGGAAAAGGGTATGGTGGTGGGAGAAGGGGATATAAATATGGAACAGAGGAGGGGGAAGACCCTGGGTAACAGGAATTAAATTTGAGATATCATATGAATGCATGTGTGTGAGGGGTGGGGGAGAGGCAGGGGGGTGCTGGAGCACAGAGGGGTGTGTGTGCGTGTGTGTGTGTGTGTGTGAGTGAGTGAGTGAGGGAGAGGAGGGGGGGAGCTGGAGCACAGAGGTGAGCACAGGTCAAGGGTCTACAGCTACTCGTTGTACTATTATTCTTTCAGTTCTCTGTGTTTTAAACTTTTAAAAATCAAAACGGTAATAATTTCCCTAAAGTGCAAGCTCTGAGGCTTTTCTGCCTGGGTCCGAATCCTGGTTCTTTTATGTACAGCTGACCCTTGAACAACAGGGGTTTGAACTTGGGGAGTCCACTTACACATGGATTTTCTTTTTTGATAAATACACTATAGGACTGTAAATGTATTTTCTGTTTCTTACGATTTTCTCAGTAACGTTTTCATTTCTCTAGCTTACTTTACGGTAAGAATACAGAATATGATACCTACAACATACAAAACGTGTTCGTTGACTGTTTATGTTATTGACTTCCGGACAACAGTAGGCTATTACTAGTTATGTTTTCAGGGAGTCAAAAGTTACATGTGGATTTTCAACGGCATGGGAGTCGGTGCCCCTAACCCGCACATTGGTCAAGGGTCTACTGCACTAGTTGTATGATCTCGAGCCAATGTCACGGTCTGTCGCCTGTTTGCCTATTTCCTCTGATGTAAAATAAGGATAATGATAAAACCGCCTTCATTAAGGGTGATGGGGAGGATTAGCTGATAGTTGAAGAACTTAGACTCATTTCTGGGCATAGACATCATCGCAAATAAGATTGAGATTGCCGATGGTCTCTACCCGAATCAGTAAGATTCACAGAGGAAAACTACTTGTCCCGGAGCTCAAGACTGCATTCCCAAAATCCCAGATAAAAAAACAGGTGCCCTTAAAAACTAGGAAGCTGGAAAGAAAGTAAATTTAAATTATATCAAAGTTTGGAATGAAAATGCAGCATCCACAAGTAAAATGGTAAATTTGAACGCTTTTCTTTTTCCTTTTTTTTTAAAAGATTTTATTTATTTATTTGACAGAGATAGAGACAGCCAGTGAGAGAGGGAACACAAGCAGGGGGAGTGGGAGAGGAAGAAGCAGGCTCCCAGCGGAGGAGCCTGATGTGGGGAGAACGCCGGGATCACACCCTGAGCCGAAGGCAGACTCTTAACGACTAAGCCACCCAGGCGCCCCGAACCCTTTTCTTAGACCATACACACAAATTAACTCAAAATGAATCATCAGCCCAGTGTTAAGAGCTAAATCCATAAAACCCCTAGAAGAAAATAGAAGAGTATCTCTTTGAGAACTTGGGATGGGCGAGCTTTCTTAGCTATGATCCCAAACACACAAGCAATAGCAACAACAACAAAAATAGATACACTGACCTTAATGAAAATTTTAAACTTTGGAACTTCAATGGAAATTAAGAAAGTGGGAAGATGGAACCCAGAGAGTGGAAGAAAGTATGTAAAGCATCTATCTGGTCAGGGACTTGTATCTATAATATTATAAAGAACTCTTACTGCTCAGTAATGAGAAAGACAACCCAATTTAAAAATGGGCAAACAACTTGAAAAGATATTTCTTCAGAGCAGCTATAAATAGGGCAATAAACACCTGAAAAGGTGCTCAACATCATTCGTCTTTAGAGACTTGTAAGTGGAATGCACGGTGTGCTGTGACGTCACACACCGTAGGATGGCTGTCACCAAAAAGAACAGTTGATGAGGGCATGGAGGCACTGCAGCCTCCCTGCGCCCTGGTGTGGGCTCTGAGGGGGTGCGGTCACTTCGGAAGGCAGTGTGGCTCCTCCTCGGAGGGTTAAACATGGAGTTCCCGCGGGACCCAGCAAGCGCACTCCTGGATACAGACCCAAGAGCAACGGGACCACGCGGTCAAGCAGACACTCGCACACATGTGTTCACGGCAGCACTATTCATCATAGCCAAGACGCGGAGCCAGCCCAGATGTCCACACACTGGCGAGCAGATACCTAAGTGCCGTGTGTATGCACGGTGGCAGGTCTCGCACACACAAAGGATTGAGGTCCCGACACGCCCTGCAGCATGACAACGTTACGTTGGTAACAGAAGCAGGTCCCCAAGCCCCCACGTCATCGGACTCCCTTCCTCTGAAATGTCTGCAGGAAGCCGAGCTGGAGCGACAGAGAGGAGACGGCTGGTTGCCTCAGGCTGGGCTTGGCGTGGGGGTCACGCTGGGGAGAAACAGTGAGTGGCCGAAGCTGTGTTCAGGATTTCCTTCTGGGGCGAAGAAAATTTCCTACAATTGGTAATGCTGAGGGCTGACAACTTGGGAATATGCTAAGAACTCCAGAATTGCACACTTTGAATGAACTAATGCTTTAAATGAGTGAATGAATGTATGCTCATTAGGTGAATTAGCTCTCAATAGTTAATTGTCGTATTAACAAAGCATTTTGAAAAACAGTGCAAAAAACCTCTGAATTTATTCAGTGTCCTACATTCAGGGACTAAAGCCCCAAATAACGATTTTTAAAAGGCCTGCCTACAGATTGTTTTTCAATAAATTTAGTTGCCCAGTAAGTGAATACTTCACGGCTAACTTTTATTGCTACGGAACTAAATCAAGTAAGATGTTACATGTAAGTGTGGTGATGTCACAGACGTAAATTAATGAGTTTTTCTTTATCTTGAAATGTCTTTGTTTTCGGTCTGGTGATAAATTTGGTGGCTTTTTCTTTCTTTAATGCCTTGTCTTGGCTGTATGGAAATAGCACTTCTTAGAGATGGCCTTTGTTGGGGATAGGCGAGGTCATGCGACGCGTGTTCTCGGTGCGGCGAGCGTCTCCTGCAGGATGGTCGCTGTGGCGGGTTGGTGATGTTTTCTGCGGAAGCCACGCCGGTGCTCCTGGAAGGAAGACGGCTTACAGTCAGGCAGAGCACCAGGCTTGGACCGGGAATGCATGTGGTTCTGGTCACGCCACTTGTACTCCTGCTGCTCCTTCCAGCAGATTCTCTTCGCACAGATCCTGATGGGGGCGGCTTTTCTCCTCGTTCAGGGCTGAGTTCAAGGCCCACGCTCCCGCTGCAGGACTGTGCTTGGGGAACCACCCCGCAGACGGGACAGCTTAAACCACGGAAGGCGCCGGCATGGCTCTGGAGGCCCCCGGGGAGTCCCGAGAGCAAGGTTTGGGGGCCGTTGTTTCTGAGGGACTGGGAAAGGATCTGGTCCAGGGCTCCCTCCTTGGCTCGGAGATGCCATCTTCTCCCTGTGTCTACGAGCGTCTGTCCAAATCCCCTCTTCTTACCAGGACACCCCACACAGAGGCTCAGGGTCCACCCTCATGACTCCTTTTAATACGACTGCCTCTGTAGAGACCCCGTGTCCGAAGAGATCCTGGGGGTTAGGACCCGCACACTCGGCTTTCGCAGGGACACAGCTCGGCCCCTACACTCACCACTGACCACCACTCCCTCCCCGACGGCTGACCATGGCCTCGCCTCCCACCCTGTCACTTCGCACTCCCCCCTTTGTTTCTTGCTGACAGCTTATTACATTCATTTATGGATTTCCTAAGTTCCAGTTTCTAGTTCCTTCTTTCTGCCCCAAACAAGGGCAGAAATTCCCCCACGAACCATGACCTTTCTATGTCCTGCTCACTGCTCTCTCCAGAGCGTAGCCCAGAGCCAGTACACCTCGCACACCCAGCACACTTTGGTCGAAGGGAAGAATGCACAGGTATGGTAATGTGATAACTGTTTCCAGGCTCCAGGCTCCGCGTCCGTGCGGAGAGCCGCGGTACCATCGGGGCTGTGACCGTGCGAAGTGGGGGCGGGGCAGAAGCTACGTGAAGGGGACCCCACGGTTGTGTATTCACAGACAACAAACTCTGAAGTCCTCTCTTCAAAACTAAGCTGTCGCTAGGAAAGGAAACGTCTTCAGAAGGAAGAGGCAGGTGGGAAGGCTTTTTTCATACACGTTCTCAAGGTGTGACGTCACCTCCTTAAAAACACGCTGCCTGGAAGAGAGGTGAGGTCCCAGGGCCCGATGGGCAAGAAGTGCGTCCCGACAAGACCCGGCCTGGGGGCGGCGTCTTGTGCTGACCCTGTTGGGAGACGGGCGGGTGCACGCTGCACACACTTTCTGCTGGTGAACACAGACGAGGCTCGTGCAGCGCACGTGGGGCGGACAGCAGCCCAGACCTGGTTCCGGGTTCCAAGAGCAAAAGGTGTCTGTGCCGGTTTCAGTCCGCACGTACCCAGTTTCTCCCCAGGGGAGCTCCTCCACCTGTCATCGGTGGACGGAAACCTCCGATTCCACCTTGAAAGGAACCTTTGTAGCTCGTGCCTCATTTTCTGCAGAGCTGCCAGAAGATTCCAGAGACGCTGCCTCCCCTCCACGTGCAGATCCGCCTCCAGATGCAGCTGCCAGGGCTCCCTCCGCCAGAGCCGTGAAGGGTGGGCACCGTCACCTGTATTTATGGAGAGAATTCTGATTTCCGGAATTCCGATTTGCTTGTGGAGAGGTTTGCTTGGGCTTTCGCGGCCTTGCCTAGCACGTGTCCAATAGAGTGACCACTGCCTGTCGGGTGGGGACGAGGCGGGTCTGGGAGTCCCCGACATGCACACATGCTGCGTTCGGATCTTACATCACTGGGCTTAGAATGTTTCTCAACACAGAGACCCAGGGCATTTAGGGAGCAACTCTTGGACGCAAGAGACAGTCTTGCGCCTTGAAAAATACTCCCCCCCCCCGCCGGCCCCTCCCCACCACCCTGAACTAACACCCTTCTCATTGCGACACCTCAGAAGTTCCTTCACTCCTTAAAGTGGGAAGGGCATAGCACAGCCACGCACCTGACACACTTTGAAACCAGCCACGGCCAAAAGGGCACAGAGTCACGACTGTCCTCGAAGAGCCCTTCAGGGAGGCTTCAATCACTAGGGTCTGGGCCCAGAAGCTAAGAGCCCAAGAATTCTCTTGTTACTCTTGGCCTGCCTTCCCCCTGGGGAGCAGAAACTTTGACGGGGACGGTAGTGTGTGCGTGTGTGCGTGCGTGTGCGTTCTGGGGTGGGGAGGAGAGCCAGGACTGAGGTAAGAACATACTTTTCCGTGTCATTTCCGTTTTGTTCTGTGCCATGTTCAACACCATAATAAGCCCAAACTTGCAACCACAGATTCGCGGTAGGAATAGTCACCCTGCCGCCCACACTTCCAGCTTGAGCTTGATTCGTGGAGTTTCTTGGTAAGAGATGGATTTCAGCAAATGAGATTTTTATTGCTTCCATGAGAAAACAAAGCTAATTCTGGGAGGTCGAAAGATCCCTTCCTTCAGAAGTGATATGTGTTCGTTCTGTGATTAACCACTTTGGTTATTTGAATGGGTTCTAATGAAACGCACCCAGACCACTCCCCTAAAATCAGCTTCATTCAAAACCCTCAACCCAAAGGTTATTTTGGAGTTTTCAAAAGGAGCACAGCATCAACATTTAAGACCGTCACATTCGCCAACAGCTGCCTTGCCTTTGAAGGAAACGAGACTTGACAGCAAGTCATCGGCCGTGAGACGCGCTGCGCCAGTGATGAAATCATTCCTGAATTCGACTTCGCTTTTTCTTGGGAACTTGAACAAGAAACTGTGTATTTACAAAGGAGCAGTTGGGCACCGGCTCGAGGACTGGGGGGGTGAGGACGTGCCTCTCTGAAGCCGGTGCGAAGGGCGGAGGCTCCCGTGAGAGTGCGGCTGGGAGAGCCGGGACGCCACCCCGGCGTGGAGGGCCGTGGGCTGTGCCTGAGCACGGGCGGGCTGCGGTCCACACCGCGGGCTCCGAAAGCACCCGGCGCTGGCACCTTCTACCCCGGCTCCCGCTGTTGCTTTGGGTTTTGCCTTTTTGAAGGCTGCCGCAAGGACAGAGGCGGCACGAGGCATCAGCCGGTCCCTCAGTTTAGGAGGGTCATTCTGTCGGCTGCTGTCGTGATTTACCGTGTTGTGTGAAACATGAAATTGTGCCTTCTGCCGCCAAGTTCAGTGAATCCAGCTGGTGTCCAGAGGAGGAAAGGATGTTACGAACAGGAGGAAAGGACGGCATCGCTCTAAGCAGGCCTTTCTCACCCGCGAGACGGAACCCCTGAAACCTGCTTCGGAGTCCCGGAGGCCAGCGGCCCGCGCTCCTTCTCTCCAGCAGCCCGCACGTGAGCTGGTGCTTACGCACGTGGGCCGTAGCCGCGGCACGTGCTCCGAGCTGTACGCGACCGCACGCGTGCCGTGGCTTGTGACGGAATGTTCCGAGGGAACTCCGGCAGTGAGCGCTGCTCTGCACGGGGGCATCAGAGGCCGCCCTGTGCTGAGCTCGCCCTTCAAAAGGAGTCCAGCCCGCCACGCCGTGACAACAGCACGGGAGAAAGGCAAGTCCGTTCTGGAGCCGAATGCCGGATGAGGGATCAGCTCTCCCGGCCCGCCCCACCCACCCCCTCCCCGCGCACCTGTCAGCCCCGCTTCATGGCGCCCCCTCCATCAAAGATACTTAGTGGGTCACAGAGGGGCCCTAGTTTCATTTTATACTGTAGCTAGCAAGGACAAGTGGCAGAGCGAAAGGAAATGATACATTATTTAGTCTCAGATAGAATTAAAAACTACTTTTGAGGTTCCAAAGAAAGGCTGTTCTCTGTGGCTCTGAGCGGCGCACACCTTGATCGGCAAAGACATCCCCTCCGTAAAGGGGGACGGGAGGGATGGGTGGGACAGGAGGGACGTGCGGCTTCTGGACGCCGCCTCTGGGACTCGGGCTGGGTCTTTACCTCCAGAATCGCGGCGGACATGCCCTCGGACATGGAGCTGTTCACCACGGCGAAGCAGTTCCTCAGCGCTGCGTGCAGGTCCCCCTGCGGCATCTCTCCGAGCAGCCGCACCCCAGCCGTCCTGAAACAGGAGCAGGGACAGCTCTCTGCCGCCGGGCATCTTGGGGGGGCCGGGGGAGGACAGTAGTTCTCCAGACAGCACCGTACGGGGATGAGGGTCTCTCCCCTTCCCCACCCCTGATGAGCCGCCGTCACTGTGAATTGTGCCTCCCAGGTATCAGAGGCCAGACAGAAGGTGCTGGACACTTTTTCTAATAAGGCGACCTTTTTTCAAACGTTTGTTTAAAAAAATACTAATAGGGACAATAACAGACATCTAATAAACAGAAATTCTAAAATAGAGACAAGCACCCAGGTGCCCACCGCCCAGAGTGGACATATACACGTTTTGTCTTATTTTTTCATCCACAACACTGATCCGTGTCCATCCAACAGCCTGTCTGCCACTCACATAACTGCCTGTAGTTTTACCTGTGGGCGCTCTGGGTCTCTGAGCAATATAAAGACGCCCGCATATCTGTGGGGATGGGATCGGTACTTCCCAGTCCCCTGTGCTGACTGGGTGGCTGGTGACATGGGGGGCCATCCTGGGGGATCGTGAGGAAACCACCTGAAAGGGGGCTGACCCAAATGGGAGAAAACCCTTTGGGTCCCTGTCCTTTCCCGTCCCCCCGCTGAACACTTGGAACTCGCTGGAGGGGCCCTGGGGCCACCTGTCACCCTAAGGATGTGGTCCTGGGCCAGCCACATCTGGTGGTTTCTTCCGTGAGCAGTTGGCCCAGCGGCCGTAAGCCTGCCTTCTGGAGCGTCTGCGGCAGGCGAGCAAAGGCCCTTTGGCTTCCTGCGGTTCTATCAAGTGCTTGATATTTTAGGTCTTTTCGGTTTTGGCCAGTGTGATCAGTGGAAATTATAACTGCAAAGTGGTTTTCATCAGTATTTCCCTGAGCAAGGGAGGATGGGCATCTCCACTCCCCAGGGGATTGCTACCGCACACACCCTTCCTGTCAGTGGGGGGAGTAAGAGCGCCTGGATCTCCCGGGACACGGTCACGAGGCCGCACTGGGAAGTGCCGGCAACAGAGCCTGGGCTCGGTGAGTGCTGCACAAGCATGGGAGTGGGGCTGATGGATTGGCCAGTGGGCTTCCTCTCCTGCAGAATTCTGGTCGCTTCCTCCACTTACCTTTTTACTTTGGCTTTTACTTCCCTTGTAAACAGTGGGTCAACCTGAAAAAAGACAAAGATTTTAGGAAAAGCCTGACGTGAGCCTCAGTCTCAAGAACGGTGTATCATGGCCACAGAGCCAGACTCAACAACTAAGGAAGGAAAAAGTCAAGCCCAATAGGCACTAAGACCCTGATTCTGCTCCTACATAATGATACAGAGGGAGAGAGGGGCCCTGAGGAGGGAGCTCGGAGAAATGCACACGTCCTCCTGTCCACTGTTGTTGCACGTGTCAGACGAGAGCCTGCTGCAGCCCCGAGGACGGTGGGCCACCCCTCCCCCAGCTCAAGGTCTGGAAGCAGAAGGCAAGCCCAGCCACGGGGCAGTCGCCGGCCACACGACACTCCCGTGGAAGGAAGGGTCAGCTGATTCCCTGCAGTGGCGGATTTTGTCATAAAATCTTTGAGGCAGGATGACTTGGAATCCTTAGCTGATCTAAGACAAAGGCCCCGACAAAATTAACATTCTATTTTTGACAGGGAGCCTTCCCAGAAACACAATGTTAAAGCCAAGGGCACGTCCATCAAGCTGATGTGTGGACAGACGGGTCCATCCGCACAACGGAATATGACTCAGTCACGAGAAGGGATGTAGCGCTAACACCTCCCACACGGAGGACTCCAGAGAACAGGACGTTCGTGCAGGAGGCCGGGCACTAACGGCCACGCACTAGTGACTCCATTTCCATGCAACACCCAGAATGAGCAAATCGGAGAGAAAGAAAGTAGATAAGTGGTTGCCAGGGCCTGGGCGGTGCAGACGGTGGGGAGCGGCTGCTAACAAGTCTGGGGTTTCCTTTGGGGGGATGAAAACGTACCCGAACTAGGGTGACGTCTGCAAACTGCATGAATATACTAAAAACCGCTGGATTATACTTTAACGTGGTGCTTCTGATGGCATACAAATTATATCTCAAAAAAAAAAAAAAAAAAAAAAGCCAAGTAGAACTTTAGTTAGTCACAACGTCACGTCCTCGAGCCTGGGTTTTCCTTCTGTTTCGCATCCGGGGGCACTGTGTCCTTTGGGACCGGGCCTGTTTTGTGTCTTTGCACCCCTGCTGATTGACAGGTTGAATTAGTGCAGATTGAAGGCCCTGCGTTTTACTCCTTGCAGAGTGGCCTCAGGGTTTTATGCAGACCCATTCGTAGTTGTGTAAGGTCAGAAGGAGAGGCCACGGTCCGCCCCCCAGCCACTCGCTAGCTCCCGGCCGTGCCTGCATCACGGGACCTCTCTGGGCCTTAGCTTCCTTGGTTGCAAAGTGAGAGTCGTCACAGGGCCTCGGGATGGTGGGGAGGATCGGATGAGCCCCAACAATGCAGCGCTCCTGACGGCCTGAGACATGGTGACTGCTTCGGTGCAGCAGAAGGAAAAGTTAAATATCCTTCTGGAAAGAATGTGTGTGAGAGCTCAGATCTCAGCACTGGAACAGAAAGGTCTGTAGGCGTCACCTCACATGCACACTGTCCCAGAGATACTGCCACACATCTCCACGCCCGGGACGGAGCGGTGAGAGCAACACACCCCAGCGCCTGGCGGCCATCGCAGTGTTCGCACGGGGACGCACACATTCGCGACCCTCGGAAATCAGACCGGAGTACAGCCTGTGTGCCTGGCCTCTTCTTGGGTGGGCTTACTGTCGGAGGCATCCGGAGGATGTGAGGGGACACTGTCCCACTGTCACAGGGCTCCCACAGCCCGAGCCACAGCGTATGTTCACACGGGACTCGCCCGAGTGCAAACTCAACGGCAGACCGCGGCTTTGCCCTTGGCCGTCCCTGCCCTGGTGCCATCAACAATGAATACAGCTTTTAAAATAACAGTTGTTCTTAAATGTATGCCCGTGTGACACCAAACTCGGAGCTCTTCCTCAAAGATACAGACGGAGGAGAGCATAAACACATTTTACTAACACAGCGTCTGCCGGCTCGTCCCGTCCTCCGATGAGCGAGTGGCGAACGCAGCTTCCGTTTCTAGTCTCACTCACGGTTTACTGGTAGGTATTAGCAATTACAGAACAAGGCGGTTTAATGAATATGACAGTACCCCATACTTTATCATGCCAACTGAGAGTATGTTGTGCCTTCCAGAACCTTCATTTCACTTTCTTTTGGCAAGGGAATGCCGTGAGTCTGTTGGTTGCGCGTGTTGGACCCCAAATCCTTCACACCACTGGCACTGACTGACAGGTGTCCCAGGAAGCTAACACATCAAATCTGGGTGCACAGGGAACACTGGAACTATCCCCTGAAACGACATTTTTAGAGTTATTTTAAGAGCAAAGTCACAGGAACAGCACAGGGGACAGATGCGCTCACACAGAGGACGACTCGGGGAGAAAAGGCCGAGTGGGCGGACCCCGCGTCTGGTGCAGGTGCGGCCAACACCATGTAGTTGCCGTCCGTAAATGATCTGCTTCCTCTAGGAAAATCCAGACGCTCGCATGATCCAGAAACACTTAACAGGTTTGTGTCTAGTTGTTATAAAATTCGGTTGCTGAGGTTTCTTGCTGAAGCATTTCGACCTACACAAATGCTTTAAGTCTCCACGTTTATATTAAAAATTTCACACAAATCAAAGCGGAAACACTGCCAAGACCTGATTTCTGACTCCGTGTTTCCTCTCTCAATCACATACTCGCTACCTTCTGACCCTGTGGGGGGGAAACTCTAACGTTCAGGACTAACAATAACAACCAGAGAACATTTTGTTGGGGTTTTCTGGTCTTTGTTTTTAAGATTTTATTTATTCAATTGAGAGGGGAGAGAGAGAGACCGAGCACAAGCAGGGGGAGCAGCAGGCAGAGGGAGAAGCAGACTCCCCTCCAAGCAGGGAGCCCGAGGCGGGACTCGATCCCAGGACCCTGAGATCATGACCCGAGCCGAGGGCAGACGCGTCACGACTGAGCCACCCAGGTGCCCCGGTTTTTATTTTTGAGAATGAACTGTTTCCCGTCATAGAGGATTCTTGAGCACGTTCTCCGTGTGTGCAGCATGCTAGCTGTGTGTCTCTTGGCAACATTACACACTGGATGCAGATAGCACACAGGCTGGTGTCTTCCAGACGGACAGCCACATAGGCCTCACTTGCCTCTTGCAAAGCACCGACAGCTGAGCCCTGGAAGCTCAGATTTGTTTGGAAGTCCCGGGCAATTTCTGCAGCAGATGTCAGAAGCAAAGTCGCAACATTACTTCTGATGAGGACAGTTTCCAGAATGCCCCCGTGCAGGCCTGGAAGGACGAGGTTTCTTCGGCCGCCAGCAGAGGGCGCTCAGCTTGCAGGTGGCTTTTGTAGTCCGTTTCCTTGGTGCTTTGTGCCAGGTCAAGACAGGCAGTGGGATCTGCGTGAACCCTGTTCTGAGGCCTCCTTACCTGCCCCCTTCTTCGGTGGAGCTGGGCCAGCTAGAACCAGTGCCGGGGTTAGAGACGGACCCGTGGAGGCTGCAACACACTTCTATTCCTTGAAACGTCTTTACAGGAAAAACCCATACTTACGGACGATTTGTTGTTATTTGCCATGTACTCTGGGCCTAACCTACGTGAAGTTCTCTATATGCATTAACTTACTTCTTGCCCACGATCCTGTTACGATTACCCCACTTGACACAAGAGAACAGTGAAGTTCAGAGAGCTCATGTAGTTTAACCAGGATCACACAGCTAGAAGGTGCGGGGCCAGGAGCCCGAGTTCTTAAAACCACACTCCCCTGCCTCTCTGCCGTCTACTCAGGGGTTTTATCAACTAGTTCATAAAAAGCCAACATGGATTATGGAATAACTACCTGCTTATCTGTTTATTTCCCCACGATATCCCATCTGCAGCTATTTCCCTCTTCTCTGTTGCCATTCTCACCACCAGGAATGCCCCCCTCCGTCCCTAACACCTATTCAACCCCAGGGCACAGGTAGATGCCACCTCCCTGGGCGACTTTCCCCGATCATCTAAACCAGAAGCAACGTTTCCTCCCCCACTTTCCTTCCAGCTGCTTCCAAACTCAGGCCTGCCTCGTCTCCTGCTTGTCCGCCTCGCTCCCCCCCTCCCCCCCGTATGCATGTCCCTTTCCCTCCAGGGCCAGGCCCGGTGTCTTGCACACAGCTCTCCACTTGATAATATTTGCTAAATGCAAGGTTTCCAGCTGGCCCTTCCCTTCCGTTTCTCGTTCCTGATTCTTTCTGTTGAAATGATCTTAAACAATTGAACTACATTATAACCCCAACATCTTATCACGAAAAAAGCGAACAGGCTAATGAAAGCCTTCTTTTGGCTTTACATATTCTCAAATTCGTATCTTACTTATGATCATTTTCAGTTAGAGACCCCTCATTTTAAATTTTATTAGCATGCTTCTCTCACGATCAACAATTTAGAGAAAAGTAATTCCTCAAGGAAAATTTTGAAAGTCTGCTGAAATACCTAGCATATTAACTAAAATTCAGCTGAAGGTATAACAGCTTCCAAGTCTGAAGTACGAACTGCATTAAACTTTTCCGGATTTGCCTTCCACATGAGTTCAACTTCACATCTCCCAGTGAAGCCAACTGGAACAAAATACAAGATAAAGAAAAAAAGAAGGGTAGATTTTTTATGTAATGAAAGCACATGTTATGAAATTTTAAAAAACAAAAGCATGGCAAGCAGCAAAGAAAATTCTCATTTCCTCCCTCTAAGCTTATTTATTTCTGAGCAAAAGCTATTGTTTCAACTCCCAGGCTTAAGGAAAATCATCTTTGATATAAGAAGTTATCGTGGGAAGTCATTAAACCGTCATGCTCAAACTGAATGCTCACACCACACTCCTTCTCAAAGAGCACCAGCAAATGCACCCACTCCGGACCCTCCTAGAAGCAGAAAGCACACGCTTTGCTAAAATGGTTGAACTAAGAGATCAAGAAGCTTTAACAGAAAACCAAAGCCAGACTCAGACCATCCTGCAGCTAAAGCAGATTACTGTTGCGTCCATGCAGGAAGAAAACATTTGCAGGGACAGCTCTTTTCCACGTCACGTCGTCGGCTGCTGCCTGTGAGCCAGGTGCGTTTGCGACACCGCGCCATACTCAGTCCCTACGAGAAACGGTGAGGCAGGTGGCATCGTCTGGGTCATGCCTACTTTGCAGATGGGGAAGCTGAGGCACAGAGAGGCGAGGGGCACCCAGCTGATTCCACAGTCCATGCCTGCAGCCACTGTGCTACACGGCCACGTGGAACTACCCTTTGTAGGACACGGATGAGGCCATTGGTCTCAAGGTGCTAACTCACGGCCAGCACAGTGAGTGGCAGTGATTATGAGCTTCTGTATGGGACGGAGATCCGGCTTTCTAAAACGTTCTTGCTGAGAATTGCCACAAACACAAACGTGTGTATGGCATCTAAAAAATAAAACACACACAGCATCGGTGATTTCTCAAGCAGCCTAAGAACATCCACGCTACGATTTTATAAATGCTCGCTAGAGTCGGTAGATGCCACCTGGTGAGCAGAGTGGCGACACGCTCTCTGGGCTGGGCCGGGACACGGCGGGAGCCCGTGTGAACGCCCCGCAGCCCTGGGCTCTCCTTTGCGGACACAGCCGCAGTCTGTCTGCTGACTGGGCTCCGTGCCCCTGACGGCAGGCGTCGGGTCTGCTCTCGTCCCTGGGGTGCGTCCACATGCCTACAGCACGGGGTGAGTATAACACTCAGTAAGTATTTCCTGCAGGGCTGAATAGAGAAGTCAGGTTCTGTCTACGTGAACATGCACGCACACACGTACGTCCTGCTCCCCCTCTGTACGAACGACACAATTAATAACGGCAGCCCGGTCTCCTGCCCAGACTCCGCCCGCCATCGCTGTCCCACAGCAATACTTCCAGAGGAGGACACGCCAAGTTCTGCCAGTGGCACAGTTTTCCCCGCTAAGGGGCGCTCTTCCCGAGTCCCTGAAGGAGAGCACCGAGGCAATGCCAGGGAGCAGACGTGGTGGCTGACTACTCCCGCCAACTGACCCACAAACGTCTTCCCGTCCTTCGCCTGAGGGTCAGGACAAACGGGGCATCCGCACGTGCTGCGAACACCTACTTTCTCCTTTGACCCTTCGGCGTCCACCTCTTCTGCCAAAGCCCCCTTCCTTCTGTTCTTCCTCACCTCCTCCCACGGACACGGGTGGTCAACGTGGCACCGGGTGCCCGGTCCTCTCCTTACAACAGGATGGGATGCCTCCCAAGCTGGATCTTGGACCTTGAACAGAAGGATCCAGAGACTAAGAAGTGGGTGGAGCTCATTCTTCCCCGGGGGGGGGGGGGGGTGGCCACCGGGAACGTTCCCGGCTAAGACTCCCTGGCCTCTGGAATTTCTCGTCTCCAGCTCCACCAACCATTCTCTTGGTGGCTCTTGTCATCTTCCCGTAAGTTGCATTTGCTGGAGTTGGTGTCACGCCTGCAGCCAAGGGGCACTGGCTGAGCGGCACTGTTTCTTCTTCGCTGGCGTGTCCCGTAGGACAGGGCCCCGTGCAGAGAAAGGACCAGAAGGACCACAGCTGTGTGCACCACAGTGATTCCCTAGTAAGAGACGGCGTGCTGTTCCGGACGCCTCGGCTCACGGAGTCAGTGCAGCTTTGTACTGAGAGGTCGGCGTGTGACCTCCAAAAGTGTGTAATTCATACCTAACGAGTTTACTCAGCCACTGAGCTTCGCAGTTAACAAAGGAGGACAGGGAATGAGGAGTGGACTCCCATCAGATGCCACCGATCGTGGTGACATTCAGGGGGTTCGGTCTCTTAAACACCACAGTGGTAAAGCATGCGTTTCAGTGCCTCCCACGGTTTGACCTCTGGACCACTTGGCAAATCCGTTTCCAAATTCTTAACCGATAACGTTGTAGCAAGGATTCAAATTCAAGTGTAAAACTGTTTGAACCCCCTCCTCATTCTGTATTCAGACGCGATGTCAGATTGAATCCTTGATCATGAAAGCTGAGAGATGTCTGGAAATCTTGTAACGATGCAGGTGGGCTGGGTTCGGCGGCGGTCAGGGGAGCGTACGCGCCCGGGTCCTGGCAGAGCCAGGCCAGCATCTGGGGAGAGGCTCTCGTGGCGGAAGCCGCCAGCATGATGGCCTTGGATACACATTTAGTGGGACTCTCACACGCGCACACCATCCAGTGTGGCCGAGCCAGTGATTTTCACACTTCAGATTAGGAAGCAAATCATGAAATCGATTTTTGGGTAAAAACAAGCTTTTTAAAAATGACATGGAATAGAAGAGTGCCACATAGCAAAGGATGGCCCAGGACAGTCTTTTAAAAAGGACCAGATTTAAGCAGCTGACCTTGATCTCAGCTCAGGTCTCAGGGTCGTGAGTTCAGGTGCCGCACTGGGCTCCACGCTGGCCTGGAGCTTACTTCGCACACAAGGACCCGCGTGTGGAGCTGCATGGAGCGGGAGAAGCACTGTCTAGTAGTGTGCGCATGTGTGCGTGCGTGTGTGCATTCGCGTGCACGCACCGCGTACGGACCCTGTGCTGGGCTGGCTCTGCCCGCCCCCGGCGGCCATGCACGCACACACGCACCTCAGCTCTTCAGAGACGTCTCCCCATAACTTGGAACGGGCCCGTGGAGGGAGCTTCTACACCATGGAAATAGGCCGGTCGGGCTCTCAGAAAATAGGGCTCCCCTGCCCTGCGCCCCACGAGCACCGGTGGTTGGACACTCGCCAGCACGCCGCTGGTTATAGTTAGGAAGTGAACAAGCAAACCTCAGACACTAGCCCGTCCAGGTTACTGGAGAGTCTGAGATGTGTCTCCAGATGCATCAGTCTTTTGTCTTTCATGGGACACGCGGAATCAAGAAGAAAACAACTTCTCTGAAGGAGTTCGTCACTCACTGGATTCGATGCTACCTTATTTAGAAGCTCAAATTATTCTGTCTGCTGAGATGACATCAAGGTTCGGGTGGCGGCTTTTTGTTTACCCCTTAGATTTGATAAAGACCTTTTATTGATATTGCTATGGCCTCAGTGTTGTGTCCCCCACACCCCAAATTCATACCCTGAGATCCTAATGCCCAAAGATGATGGTGTCAGGAGGTGAGGTCTTTGGGAAGTGAGTGGGTCACAAAGGTGGAGGCCTTGGGAATAGAATCAGTCTCATACGATGGGATCAATTCTCATAAATGACCGCAAGGAGTGTCCCTGAGCCAGGAAGAGGCCTCCCCAGAGCCCGACCATGCCAGCACCTCCATCTCAGACTTCCAGCCTCCAGGACCAGAAGTGTCTGTTGCTGGCCCACTGGCCCATCCCTGGGATTCTGTGGCAGCCGCCCAAAGGGACCAGACAGATATGAACTAGCCAGACCTAGAGCCTTCGCTTCTGTACTCAGGCCCGCAGAAGGGCACGACACTGCATTACCCAAACCGGGCTGCGGCGTGGAGGAGGCCATCTCCCTCAGCGAGGGACAGACGTAGGCGGACCCTAGCGGGGACGTCCACAGCGGGATGTCTGGGTACACGATCTTGCCGCAGCCGAACCATAGCCCCCTCAGCCTTCCTGCCCCTGGCCGCAGTCTCTGCCCTCCCCTGCTGCCTGTCCTCCAGCGCAAGCCCAAGGCACAGGCTTCCCCGCACTGAAATTAGGGGAAAAAAGACACATTTTTGTGCATTCACTTTTCCTTCAAAAGTAGGCAAGCACAGGTTAGAGGAAAGTGATGGGTCGCGATAGCAAGTGGTAGAAAAGACATCCTTCCTCTGGGATGCGAGAAACAGTCCTCATTGTTCAGTAGAAGCAACAAAGTCACAGTAGTGTCTCTCCTGGAACACTAAGGCCCCAGAAGCCCTCAGGAAGCAGCGGCACTGGGACCCTTCCCTGCTGGTGGTGGGCTGAAGGGAGGGTCGCAGGGGGA
The DNA here is from genome assembly GCF_024610735.1 of Ursus americanus. NCBI lineage: Eukaryota > Metazoa > Chordata > Mammalia > Carnivora > Ursidae > Ursus > Ursus americanus. The sequence continues at coordinate 22,721,045 of NC_142156.1, read as the reverse complement.
TCCCGGGACGCACCACCTGGGCCGGCCATCCTTCCCTCTGGCCGGTGCGCACGCTCCAGTGCCTCCGGGGTCACCATTCCCTGGGGACGGGGTTGCTGTCCCATGTTCCGTGCTTTCGGCGTGTTCCCAAGCCAGCCACCTCCGGCAGGTTTCCTTACACGGAAACGCAATCAGAGAGTCGGAGCGGGTCATCGTCAGCGTGGCACGGGCAAACGTTCCTGCCCACCAAGGCTGTGTTTCAAGGTTCCTTGCACCCGAACATGACCACTTTATAACTGGTTCCCAAACTCTGGCTGTTCCTGTGCATTTTCGTAATCTGTCATATCTGCATACTATCTGTATGGCTGCTTATTTAATACTTTTTTAAGCCAATTCAATTTATTTTTAAAGAAAACTTTCGTAGTTGGAAAGCCAGCATCACGCGCCATAAATAGAACATCGCCATGAAAATGGAAACAGTGGAAATGAGAAACCACATCACTAAATTCTTTCTAAGCCCGAGGCCCTCTCTCTCGGTTAGCAAGGATTTCAGCATCAAACTCAAACTTGTTCTTTCAGTAACATTCTCCAGACAGAAGGATGGGAAGAGAATTAAAACCATCACTGTCATCAACAACTCTGCCGCTATGGGACTTACCATTCAGCAGGCACCGGGGATTTTCTTGTTGCACCAAAAGGCTGGCGCCGAGCACACGGGCATGTGCATGTAGTGTGCACATGTGTGTGCAGGCGTGTGTACGTATGTGAGTGCCTGTTGCACCAGGCATATGGGTGGAATATGGGGTGATTCCTTTTCCATGTGGCAGATTCGAGCCCTTGATATTTTTATTAGGTTAGGTGGCCTTTTTCTAGGTAAACGTATGGTCTCTCAAAGTCTGAGAATATGGAGGCAAGTGCGTGTCCCCCCACTGCATGCTGTGTGTGTCCCCAGGGAGCTGGGAAACCCACAGGAGCGCATGCAAAACAGGTTAAGACTCCGAGTCGTGCGGGAACCCACTTGCTCAAGTTCTCGGGGGCACCCCTGATGAATACAGTGGCTGACACGGCGACGTCGCAAGCTCAGCTACCCCGGTTTGGCACACAGGACCAAGGAAGTGAGCGATGCCTTTCCCCAGGGGGTGGCATCTGCCGCCCCGGCACAGACACCCCACGGAGGACGGGAGTTTCTTCTACGATGTCTCATCCCGTCCTGCTGGAAACAAAGCCTGCTTCATTTCCCACACTGCTTGGAGTAAATCAAGGTTCATTCTCGAGAGATGTTTCCACCCCGATTCTCTGAATCCTGAGCACTCAGCCCTGTGTGTAGGACAGAGCCGCACACACTTGACCTGCGTTGTTGAGGGGACCGGAGAATCTCCTGGAGGCCCGTGGAACCAGACGCAAGGTCTCCAAGGCCTTCCGCTGGCCTCCGCTCCCCGGACAGTGGCCACGGTCAGGGACAAGCATCTCCCCGTGCTTATAGACAGTGATTTCCCACACCCCTCGGCTCCTAAACGCAAGTCAGCTAGTTAACCTGGTGCTCGGTTGAAGAAATAGCTCTGTGTTGGTTTGCTGTGCAGTTTAAAGGGGTTTCGGGGGTAACGTGGACCTTGTACAACGCGTGCCTGATGCACCGGCTTAGACTAACGTTCGCTTCACGGCACCTTCTCCTGATGCGACTCTGCGCTTCCTAAAAACCTGTCCTCCATAGCAATAAATTAGCTGTAAAGGTTTGCAAAACCTCGTCATCTTTAACTTTGGTTTTCATTTCTTAAAAGGCAGACTTTAGTTACTTTAACAGGAAAAAAATAATTTGGTTAGAAGAGGAATGTCAGCTAATTTTAGAAAACCCATAAAAAGTATAAAGACAAAGACAGAGATGAGAGCAACAGTGGCAGCGTATCTACTTACTTCCGGACCTACGATCACCATGTAAACATTAGGCTCCTCTCGATGCCATTCTTGGGAAGAAAAAAGAGAAAAAAAAATTTAGTGGTTTTATGCCACAGATGGAAACATAATTAAGTTTAATATTAATTATGTGATAATATAAATTATTTCATATCATTTTCTCAAATTCTCTGTATTTGAAATGTAAACACTGAACACCGTGTTATTCTAAGTAAAAGGCTTTTTCTAGAATGTTATGCGTTACCCAGATCTCCCCCCCCCGTTGGACAGCCAGGAGTAATCACTCCACAAGCCAGATGGACGTTGGGGATAATTCAAGCAACGCAGCAAATCTCCAAACGTGTCCTACAAACTGACGTGTGTAAACAGTTTCCAGATAAGGGTATGTTATTCGTACAATTATTCACTACTTTTGTAGTCATTTCCTCAGAAAGCCGAGGGCACGGGAAAGTAGAAACGAGTGAGATCACTACCCAGCGCTCTTGTCTTTCTGGTTGTTTCCAGAGTAACCACCTAGAAGCAGTTCTACTCTTGTGGAAAGACGGAGATGGGAAACCTGAAAGTCCGACGGACAGAAACTCTAAGACCAGTCCCCAAACAGAATTCTGTAACCAAAACGTACCCGAGAACGCATCCACCAAGTAAAGAGGGTCCTTAACTTGTCTAAGTCCACACACCAGGAGGAAGATGTGTAAATTATCAGCACTTTGGTTAATCCCTGCAACAGAAGAGTTCAGATATTTTCAGTGGAGAGGAGGAGCCGGATACCATGGGAGCGAAGACCCCGAGACACAGCTCCGAAGCCGCCGGGCTCCCACCTCTCCGCACCTGTCCCCACCCCGGCCTTCACACAAGTCACTGCACGGACAAACTGCCCCTGCCGGTGGGCAAACCCGAGCTGAGTTCAGCCCGGTAAACAGGACTCCCCTGTGCAATGAGGTAGGGGCACCTCTTACGGAAATGTGAGCCGCGGGTCCTGGAAAATATTTGGATACAATTTCGGTTAGGAAGAGCATTTCGTCACGCGAGTAGAGGGTGTTTTATGTAGTAACGTATTCCCCAGTCCGTGCGTGTTTACTGAGGTGCACACATTGAATGTGGACGGGCCCACGGGCACGCGGAATAAAGGCTTTAGGTCGCACAGTGGCTCCTCTCCTCGAGAGCTGGAGGGTCTTCTTGGCCTGTTGGCTCTGGCCGGCCTGGCGATGAGCGTCGGCCAGCAGAGCCCAGTGGAAGGACCGAGAGGGACTTCCGAGTCTCGGCCGTGGGAAGCCCCGTGTCGCTGTCTCTCACCCCCGGAGCACTACCGCTCGCAGCCAGGCCGGCTGCCTCCTTGAGGACGGGGCTCTGCGAGGAGAAGCCCGGCCGCCCCGCTGGAGAGGGCCACGCAGGAGCCGCAGGCCTCAGCCCACCGCAAAGGGAGCACGGGCCCAGCAGCAGGCAGGTGAGGCTGGCAGGAGCCGCCCCCAAGCCTGGGCCGAGCTGCTGGCCCCGTCACGGGAAACGGGGCTCTTGAGGGCCCTTTACATGGGGTGGTGTGTTGTGCAGCGACAGGCAATTATCCGGAGAATTAACACAAGCTGACCTAGGACGTCATCATTTCCAGGCGCGTGTAACTGGGCATAAAGCATGCAGGTGAGAGGTTTTCGTTCACGCATTTTATTGCAGCCATTCCTTACTGCACACACTTTGTTTCTCGGTGCTTTTGTGAGCCTTGCCCGGCAGCGTCATCAGAGCGACCGAGGAGACGCAGTGATACCACCTCCACGCGGCCACACGTGCTGCGTACCGACCACGCATGACCGCGTCTCAGACGGCGTCTGCTCACGTGCTAAGGCCGGGGTGTCCCCCTGAGAAGGGCCCTCAAAGGGCACCACGGTCTCCAGAGTAACTGCTGACAATTTCATCAAGGTGTGGTGTTTGTAAAGTATTTCCCCACTATTCTGAGTACCCTGAAACTAATCCTAGGAGTACAGAGCTTACTATTTGCCCAAAAGTCGAAGCTAGAAGTTATGTGCAGAATCCGCATCCCAGATCAGAGGAACTTGAGGCCGGGAGACGAGCTATTCCCTTTAATGGATGATAACATTGAAGAAGTCCTTGAAGGGACAGGAAGGTCAGATGTGGGACACAGAGAAATCCCTCACTACTGGGCAAGAGCCATCAGTGAAGCTACAGCCGGAGAGGGAACGAACGACGAGGACAAAAATTAAAAGTGCTTTCATGAAAAGTATCAGTGACAACGGAAAGATAACAGAGGGACAGGGAGAAACCAAGGGGATGCCCTCTTCACTACGGGAGGCAGCCTCAGTCCAGGGTACGTAGGGTGTCTGTGTGCACACATGCACACGCGTGCACAGTTTTTATATATATACCGGCTCCCAGTAAGGGAGGAGCTGATGTGCTGTGTCTCCATGTGACCCCCTGGGCAGGACACAGCATCACAGCCACCGTCGTCATGACGTACCCGGAATGTCTGCTCAGCTATGTGAGAAGAGGACAAGAAGGAGGGTAGAAGGAGACACATGAAGGTATCCAAGAGGCGGAACTCAGGAAACCTGTAGTAATGAATTGGAAAAAAAAGGACAATAGCAAACAAACACAGAGACGGCATCTGGCGCCGGCAGCCAAGGCAAGCCCTACTTTACGCACCTGTGTGCCGTCTTGGTAGAAAGACTCCATGTGCTTCTGCACTTTTGCTGTGTGACAGGCTTGGATGTTGGAAACCTATTCTGTCCCTTTATTTTGCTGTGACACGTGGTTCACAACATCAGCGGGCCTTCTGCTCAGGTGGCGCTGGGAGAAGTGGGCTGCCACCTACCCCTACGCCAGGATCCCGAGGAAGCCAGGCTGGAGAGGGAGTAACCCACGATGCACAATGTCCTGTGACTGACGGTGAGATACACATGTTGTACTGAAACCTTGTACACATGATATATGTGTGTTCACATACACACACAGTCCCACCGCCAAAATTAGCCTTATTACACATGAGGAACTCTGATGTTTTCTATCTTATTTCAGTTTTTTAAAGTGCTGGTCCCTGGGGCACCTGGGAGGCTCAATCAGTTGAGCATGTGACTCTTCTTTTTTTTTTTAAGATTTTATTTTTTTGTCAGAGAGAGAGAAAAAAAGAGCACAAGCAGGGGGAGCAGCAGACAGAGGCAGAGGGAGAAGGAGGCTCCCAGCGGAGCAGGGAGCCCGATGTGGGCCTCGAAGCCAGGACCCTGGGATCATGACCTGAGCCGAAGGCAGACGCTTCACCAGCTGAGCCACCCAGGCGTCCCGAGCATCTGACTCTTGATCTCAGCTCAGGTTTTGAACTCAGGGCCGTGAGTTCAAGCCCCGTATTGGGCCCCACAGTAAGAAAGGAGCCTACTTTTTAAAAAAATTTAAAAATAAAAAAATAAAAGTGCTGGTCCCCAACTCACTCCGTGATTTTGAGAGCCCTGACTTAACCAGACCCTGGATGGAGACAGAGCTAACCTTCTCTTCTGTTGTCTTTCTCATCTTCTTCCCACGTTGGAGAGTAAATTTCATGAGAACTTAGGAAACGGAATTAGCCCATGGCAGGACAAAGGACTAAATGCTTTGCCTTATTCTAGGATTTACAAGATTTTAAGAATAAAACGCAAAGACAGCATTTGGGTTTGAGTAGCTTCCACGCGCTTCTCACCCACAGCAGCACCGTTTTCGAGGATCTAGAGAGAAGGGTTGGGAAGTCACAATCGAGCAAGCACATGCCGCAGCCCAGCACACGGAAGCGCCCGCTCCGCCTGTCCCGGGCCACGGCTGGGGACACGTATGGTGGCCATTCTTACATTCAGAGCAGAACTAACAGAAACTGGCCTGTGGACGTCTGGAGGCGAGGCAGGAGCCTAGCCGATGTTTTGGTGGATTTCAGGTCTTCCTTTTGGCTGCAGACTTCCTTCTCTTCCTGCTGTTTGTAAACATCCAGCTTGAACATGAGTCAGGGTCTGAACTCATCCTTCACAGATGCACAGACTTTCTCGTCCGTCCCTCCGATGTTACCATTTCCTGGAGAATGGTATTTTTATCTTGAAAACAGAAGGAGTCGCTCTCGCGGGCTGGCACCGCATTGGCCCCCGTGGGCGGAGCGCCCGCCACGCTGCCCAGCCCTCTGCCTGCCTCACCAGCCGGCCCCGCAGCACTGCCCCGATCCGTGCTAAGCCACCTTCTCTCCCGTCTTCTGTTCTGGCCGCTCTGTTCATTTATTTTTTTTCCGTGGGTTATTATAAGGAGAAAAGATCAAAGGACTTCAGTTGAGCGCCTTAGATGTAGTGGATTTTAGCTGGAAAATCTGATTTGGGGGCTGTGAAAATATCAAGGGATCTGGTAACATGAATTTTCCCCATGAAAAACAAAGGGTTTTCCTAGGCACTGCCAAGGAGGAGAAATACTAGCATCTGAGTTGGCCTATTTGAGTCTGCACGTAGAAACACAGATACAGTTTACAGAAGGAGGGGGAAGAAAACGAAATAGACACGTTAACAGTAGAAACACAGGGGCGCCTGGGTGGCACAGCGGTTGAGCGTCTGCCTTCGGCTCAGGGCGTGATCCCGGCGTTACGGGATCGAGCCCCACATCAGGCTCCTCCGCTATGAGCCTGCTTCTTCCTCTCCCACTCCCCCTGCTTGTGTTCCCCCTCTCGCTGGCTGTCTGTCTCTGTCGAATAAATAAATAAAATCTTTAAAAAAAAAAAAAAACAACAGTAGAAACACAAACAAATCAGGAAGGTATGGTCACGTTCCAGCTGCCGTGGTTTTGGGTGTGACAGCTTACAAAGAATCGTGCTTTCGGTGCGTTTGGTCATTGGCATTTCAAAGCAAAACTCACGCATCATTGAACCAGAGCAACGTTCAAGTTGGACATGGAAATGCACAGAAAAACTGCACGGAAACTTGACTGGACGCCTGCACGTGTATCTTCCGATCAGAATAAGTACCGTAAATACCATGTGGAAAATTATCACGATGCCACTTAGTGCCTTTAGTCTACTTTATTCTTTACTTTTCCCTAGCTGGCTTGTTGGAACGTGAAATCTGGTTAGCATAAACATCGTTCAATGTTTTAAGCTAAAAAGATTTAGTAGGTTGTTAGCCAGAGCTCAGAGAGAGAACTGGATATTCTCAGAAGGACTTTAAACACACTGTTAAGGAGCATGCATCACAGAATCAACATCGGAGACCCGAGAAGCCGACGGGAGCCCTTGGGGACTGACCAGGCACTCGTCTTCGGGCACGCACTGTTAAATGACACCCTCCCCACCCACTCCCTGTGGTTGCAAGGTTAGCAGTTCACAAGGATGTAGGGGGTGAGTATCTGCTCACTAGTAGTCTGCGTCGAATTCACCGTATCTTCTGTTTTCGCCGTCTGAGGCTCAAGTGGAAATGACAGATCACACTCACGGGCCCCGGAGGCCAGGCTAAGATCGAGGATGGGTGGGGAAGACAGTCCATCTCTGGAGTCTGAAAGACGACAACGATGAATGACCCCACAAATGAGAACAGACGCCCGGTCATAAAACCCAGAGACGCTGATTAATTCTGCCTCCACCGGACGCCAGGATCCAGCAGGGCTGGCGACCATGACACCATCGCGCTTCCCTCTGCTGCGGGTCCCAGACACGCTCACAGCTTCTGACTGCACACGTGAAGTGGGGACTGCTGCCTGGGGGGTCTCTGGAGGAGTCTTGCCCATCCCTCGGCTGTTCCATTAATCACTCCGTAGTAAGACCAATGAAACAATCAACCAGAGACTACAGGCTTGATGGAAAATCACTCTCCTTTTGGAAATTATGACCCCTAGTCACACTGCAACGGCGTCCCGTGATGGATAGAAGCTGAAGTAAGCTCCCAACAGATTTATGGGGGCCGGCTGCTTCTGAATAACGGCCCACACTTCCCGGTGCGACAGAGCAGCAGGGCAGCGCGGTTCCTCTGTGACATGGGGAACAGCCCTGCTGCTGGCCCCAAGGCTGACGGATGCACTTGGAAACTTGTTTCTAATAAAATGCTTGGACGTCTTCTTTTTCCAAGGGAACCTAACATCAACACACAGTAGGTGGTGGGGGTTTCTGTGTGATGTTTCTGGAGAGAAAATAGGCTTGGGGGTCTGCGTGTTGGCTGCAGACGGGGCCTGTGGTTTGCATTTCCAGCTCCTCTCTCAAGTTTACGTCAGACCCCCTTCCCCGCCCCCGACAGTACCCTTGCACCGTGGACTCTCGAGAGAAGCAGTGTGTGGGTTAAAACAGATGAGTTCTTAAACCTCCCAGTGCGTTTGGTGAGTCAGTGTTAGCTGTTCGCACACCTTCAGCAGAATTACCGGGCTGGTCGGCCTGGAAGGCCGTGGTAGTCCCCAAGAGCGTACGCTTATGGGCCTCATGGGTAGACAAAAAACTGTCTATATTTAAAGATACTGTGCAAGAAAATTTTGTTTAAATGTTGTGACTGTGCTTGGATCATACCACGTACGGAAACCACGAGGGCTAGGGAAAATGGCACCTGCATAGCATCGCTGATGGGCATGCTCATTGATGCTGCCTTTCCAGGGGACATTAAGCTTGATGCACAAGGGCTCCGATGAAATTAATAGATTAAATTTATAAGATTTCAGGATATAATGTCAAAAGTCAATTATTTTTGTATACTGGCAACAAACAATTCAAAAATAAAATTTAAAAAACCTTTAGAGTGGCATCAAAAATAAAATCCTTAAGAATAATTTTCTTTTTTAAAGATTTTACTTATTTTACACTGAGAGAGAGAGCACAAGCAGGGGGAGCAGCAGAGGGAGACGGAGAAGCAGGCTCCCCGCTGAGCAGGGAGCCCAACGCAGGACTCGATCCCAGGACCCTGGGATCATGACCTGAGCCGAAGGCAGATGCTTAACTGACTGAGCCACCCAGACGCCCCCAAAATTTTCTTTTTAAAAAGACAAGGACCTGTAAAAATCATTATGAAGGTAAATGAGACTTAAAAAAGTGGACGAATAGATCAAGTTCATGGACTTGAAGACATTATCTTTAGGATATCCATTCTCCCTAAATCAACTTAAGGTCAGTGCAAGGGGGTTTTGCTAGAGATTGACAGGGTGAGTGGAGATGCATACGGATATGCAAAAAACCTAGGTCAGCTGAAACAACTGTTAAGCAGAGGTGCTGACTCACACTACCTGATTTCTCAACATTCTATAAGCCTGCGGCGAGAAGACAACGCGACGTCAGCATAAGGGTAGACGTGCGGGTCCACGGACACTCACACACGGTGAACCGATTTTCCGCGGAGTGAGTCAGTGAAGAAAGAAGAACGTTTTCGAAGAATGATACTAGCACACCGTTCAGAAAGAAAGGGATTTTGATCCCTACCTCATATCACAGGCGAAAATGAATTTCAGCTGGGTTATAATCTGAATGAAAGAGCTAAAACACGAACACTTCTGGAGGAAAAGAAATAGGGGAAATATTTCTGTGAACTCGGAGCAGGCAAAGGTTTCTTGATCAGCGCCCAGACAGTGCTAACCATTAACGAACAATGGATAAACTAGAAGAAAATGGAAAGGTAAACCAGAGGAAACAGGAGAAAATATTCACATGTATGCACGTATCTCACAGAAGACTTGAACCCAGAATGTATTAAAACTCCTCCTCCAAACCGCCTCTTCCTCTCATTCTCCCAAGGAAGACGACACTCATGACGTTTCAGGGAACAGAGAGAAGCCCCAGGTGTGTCCTGACCCCAGTTCCTGCTCCTCCCTTCCCTTGTTCCCTTTGACCTGAAGAACCTCTTTTCCAAAACCACGTGAGCACCGCATGTACCTGACACCACTGGACAGGATGCGCCCTGGTCAAAATCTCGCGAGAAGATTCATCTCTTACCTGAACGGTGAAGGAAGGTGTTCCAGTTAAAGGCGGCATTCGGTACTGTCATGACTCCTGGGTCGAAGGAAAGAGAGAGAGTCCACGCTGATGAGATGGAACCAGCGAGCTTGTGTCGACGCGCTCGAAGTTCTGAGTGCCTTGTGAGCACATGTTCGACCCTCACATGGGAGGTTCGAAGGGAGCCCAGGGGTCCCCATCGAGGAAAGGTGCACCCCCTTCGACCTCGCCATCCATCACGGGGCGGGACAGCCGCCAGGTGGTGGGAAACGCGAGTCTCTAACGAAGGCCCGGAAGCAACAGGCGTCTACACCACAGCCGCACATACGAGTTACGTCTCTGTTTCAAGTTCCTAGTCCCAGCCCTCTCCACACCACACATGACTGCCTGCTCCCCGTGCCACCTCCTCGAACAGATGTAAGTTTAAAATTCTCTTGAACTGGGCATTTTAAGATGTAGGAAATTCAGAGGCAACATTGAACAGCTTATCCTGATAACAGGAAACATCTGAAGTTTTAGGACATGTAAATTAAGTCATTTAACCCTCTCTGCAATCTGTGAGATCGTCACCTGCACTGAACAACACAGATGACTCACTTTAGTACCCGCCCTGGGCATAGACGCTGGGTGGGTGCAGTCCACACACTCCTGGGACCCCTTAAAGCTCTGCTAGGCACGCTGAGTCCCCCAGTTTGTCCAGCTGGAAACAGGCTCACACAGGTTAAACGGTGTTCACAGCAACTCGGGGTGTAGGTGGGCTAGGTCGCGTCCGAACCCGTGTTTGCCTGGTGCGCCAGCATGTTCCTCGGCTAGAAATCAGGCCATGACAGAGACCCACACCTGCCCTGACGCTGAGAGACACTTTTATACATATGTACAGACTCAGTGCATCTTTTTTAAAATGGGTGTTCCAAGAAAGGGCTTATTTGGTCAGTGATCCTTCTGCTAAAAATCACACTGAAGCCACCGGAGCACGTACAGCCGGGACCATGCACGGTGCAGCCGAGGCGGGCCTTGGGGGCCTGCGCCCCTCTGCGCCTCGCACCTGCGCTGATCCGAGTGTGCAGTGGGTTACGCGCTCCTCTTGCAACGGCCTCTCGCGGTGATTCCTACTGTTCAAACAACGACACACTGGTTCCGTCGCTGTGTTCAGATGCTGAGGGTGTCCCTGAAAGGCCGTGCAGGCCACCGTCGGGGTGGGACTGGATGAGGGCAGCAAGGGGTGAGGAGGGAGCAGAACGGCTCTGCTTCCCCCCAACTCAACTAAAACGGAGAAGCTCAGCTTTCTCCTTTTGTAAACAGACCCCTGAGAGAGCACATTGTACTTCTACTGGTCGCAAAGGTTAAAGGACCTGTATTTTAAGTTGTTCTTTTATAATTTCATTGTATTTGTCCTTTATCTTCACGTTAGGAAATAACAGACCATCCATGCTAATTATCAGTAGGTAAATGGAAGGCACCGTGTTATTTCATCCACAAACACGTCAGTACCTGTGTCTAAAAGGACTTGTCTTTTAAAAATACGTAAATTTTAATATTCTTACCTTGGCTCTGGATGTAGATCTTATCCCTGGCGTGCGGCTTTAGAAAAGAAAGGAGAAAGGGAAAAAGTAAATTGGGTAGTCCATTACAACTGCTTTTTAGAAACAATGGAGGCCATAAAGAAACAATCGCCTTGGAACACGTCACAAAGAGTCATCCACGCATCTGCTCACACACTAGTTACTTTCTAAGAGCAGAGAATTCCTTCCGCTTTTAATGGGGGTTAGGCCATTAAAACCACGGCACCTTCAAGGTAAGAAGCACAAAGAAGGAGGCCCCTTACGTTAGGCGCGACGCGTGATTACGGCTGCATGGTTACTACGTTAGCAGAAGGTTACGGAAGCTCAGACAGCGAACACGCCGACGGCAGAGCCCACGCGGAGCCTGTCTACCATGTGCGGGAGCTGGAGGCAGACGTTTGGGAACCCTGGTTTGGGGACACAGATCCTAGAATGGGAGAGTCCACTCCCCAGCCCCTACCTGCGGGGAAGACATGGGGAGGGGGCGCCGAGGAGGAGAGGGAAGGGCCCCGGGAGCTGCGGCATCCAGCCATCTGCAGGGCGGCGGACTGCAAGTCCCTACCCGACAGGGACCTCAGTGTGCTTTGCTTCTGTCCTTCGTGTTACAGTCTCTGTCTGAGACACTAGCGCCTGGACCGTCGCCCTCAATTCACCACGCAGAGGGGATGCTCCCCTTTTTAAATGCCCTTAAAATAGGAAGCCTTAAAATAGTTTTAAAAATTCTCCTCCCTACTAGTGAAAAAAATGTGAATTTTAATGGAAAAAATGGCTAATAGCAACAATTTGAAATTAGGAATTGAAGTCCAGAGTCCTAACATCCTCCTTTTGTGTAATGATAATCTCACTGGAACGCTGGGGACTTCCACTGTGTGCAGAGGAGGCCAGGCGTGCTGCTGCTTCAGGCGGCTCCGAGAAACGTGTGCTAACATGCTGGCGAAACTTACCAGCCTCGCGTTTAAACTGCAAAGTGAACACCAGCGTTCGACAAAAACAGGTTCAATGTCCTTCTATGTAGATTTGATTAATTAAGGGAAGGCAAAGTAGGGTTTTTGCCTTGCCTCTGTTTCCAAGACAAATATTCTCCGTCTGCAATTAGAAATGCATAAACCCACAATGCTCCCTTCAAGAAAATTCCTTCTGAAACAAACAAAAAATTAAACTGGCATCCCAACTACATAAGCAGAATGAATGGACTCTATGTGGAAATTTCTGGATTTAGCTGCTGGTCTTTACATATCTTTGAGCATTATTTCCCTTAAATCTACTCAAAGCATGAGAAAATAAGTATCAAGTCCTATATGAACATTTAAAACATGTCAGGAATAACATTTTAAGATCTCATCCTAGTAAGTGAAGAAAATAGAGTTACAATATAAAAGAAATCTGGACCTGGCTTATTGTTAATCTTTATAATAAAAGAAATCTGGCAAAATTCAACTGGCTTATATTGATTTTGAAAAGCATTATCTATATTAAAATGCTCTAAATACAAATTAGGTTTCTTTGTTCAATATTTATTGTTTCTCTTGCCTTGAAATAACGTAAGAGTCAAAATCCTTGTATATCACTTCCCTTGCAAGATTAGCTCATTGATGCAGAAAATGAAAAAGCAGGCTGTGTGTGTGTGTGTGTGTGTGTGTGTGTGTGTGTGTAGGGGGGAGGGAAGGAGGATACTCCACGGTGTCTATGAGGAACCGTTACTCAGTTTGGCCCATTACTAGATATAAAAAGCCAGTGTCCTGTTGGATAGATACTTATAAATGCCCCTGGCTTCCTAACAGACCCAAACGCTAATTCATGCCTCTTTATAATGGAATAACAGACAACAACAAATAGATCCCCTGCTTTCAAAATTTATATGACCTGAAATTAAGCTCTTTGTAGGTAGAAACCACAGTAAATGTTATTTTTGAAACATATGTATAATTGCAGGGTGTATGGGTGACAAAAATACTAATTTTTATTTTGAAATGGCAATGCAACTTCTGACGATGGCTTTGTTAAAAAGTACTTTTAAAAGAGCTACAAATTGCTTTTAAACAATCATGGCTTATAAGTGGAAAGTTCTCAAAATATACCTTTGTTAAAAAAAAACACACAGGAATTGGGGTCTTTTCAGGGGATGTGGTTCTCTTCCTTCTCCTCCCACCCTGTTCCCTTAGAAATTGGTTTTTAAGCAAGGAAAGAAAATAAAAGAAGAAAAGACACACGAATGGGATGAGAAGTGTCTCCAAAGACTGGATCAGGATCCAGTCCCGTGGGATCCAACGCTGGCCGGCACTGCAAGGAATAGGAATGCCAACAGGAAAACTGGAGGGAAGACCGTTTTTAAGAAACAGTTAAATCTATGGAGTAAATACCTGGGGATTATTGATGTTATTGAAAAGCTCCCCCTGCCATTCTGTGCTTTGGTGATTTGATGAATTCGAAGCATTTCTGGTCATTCCAGATGTCTGAGCCCTCAGGTCATGATCCTGTGAAGGGGGCCGTCTGGGCTCTGGGACTGATGAGGTTTCCATCCTCTGAGTTACATTAAAACTTTTCAATTCCCAGGGATCTCATTTGGGGAAGAAGAATGCAAAGAACACTTCCAGTTCCGTCACGAAATCTCAGAGGAAAGCCAATCTTAATAGAAGTTATTAAAAATGATTAGCTTCCTAGGGTATGATCAGCCCCTGCAGTTTCTCCTACAGAGTATTTGCAGGGAGGGCCGCAGACAAGGAGGGCATCTAAGGAGGAACCCCGTGAGATGAAGGGTTTTAAGTTTCCACTTTGGGGGGCGGCACCCTAACAAAAGCTGTGGTCTGTGTGGTTCCTGCTGCCGCCAGCGTGATGCTGAGAGATAGTCAGGTGCAGAGCAACGGGCCATGCAGAAGGAAGAAGGAGTAAGGCGTTCACAGGGCAACATGCGCTCAGTACGCAGAGCTCAGCGATTAGTCGGCGCGGGGCTCATCGCGATGGGTGGGCGCGAACACCGGCGTCGGCTTTGGGAGCTCACCTGTGCCGCCAGCTGCGCACGGGACAGCCCGTGAGATCTGTCTTGCTTTCTGCATTTTAATTTCCAAAAGAATTTTGATGAGTACGTGCACACACTGAAAGTAAAAGTACACTTTAGCTACGGCCTCACACAAAACCGCTTCAGGGAAGGCGAGGCACAGCACTGGCGCCCCAGAAGGCGGCGAGGCACAGCACTGGCGCCCCAGAAGGCACTGAGGCACTGGCTCCAAACTAGGAAAAAAATCTCTAAAAAGTAACAACACCAGAAGTCTTAGCTCGGCGCTAACCTTGGCGAAGAGTACAGATGGGCCATTCTGGTTATCCCCGCGTTTTCTCGAATTTGATAGCCACTTCAAGCAACATGAACTCAAACTCAAGATATTTTAAAACCAGCTAGCTCATAAATAAATATTTGAATTTGGAGAGTGTCCTGTTAGCAGAGTACTCCTTAGAAAGAGCGGGTTGACGGTGCAGTTGAATTTTCTGTAGGCCTGTGGGGGTTTGAACCCCATGGGGACCTAGTAAACCCAAGATCGTTGCCTCTGTGGAGAGAAAAGCCTTTTGTTACGATATATACCTAATTCGCTTTACTGTGTGTGTGTGTGTGTGTGTGTGTGTGTGTGTGTGTGAAATAGTCATATTTTCTGGTGAAAGTCCGATGAATTCAGAGAAGGAAGCCTGAACTTCCAACACAAGTTTGCGTGCTGAATGTCCACTACGTACTGTCCTAAGAAACCAACACTCTGTATAGACCAGCTTTACATTTCCATAAGGCATACATCAAAGTTCACCGTGGGTACTGAATCAAATTCCTAAAAATGCCAAATCAGGGTTATAACTTCACAAACCGACAGAGCAGTGGTTTCTGAAAACACAACCAGTGTTGAACTTATGTGATAAATATGAATGATGCAGCGTGCAGACCTGGTGAAGAGGCCCCTGGGTGGGACTGTGCCCTTCACAAAGCAGGTACGACGTCACGTTAAAGTCGATGTAAACAACACTAGAAAAATAACGACAAGCCCAAACAAAGGCATTTCAAATTACAAGAGACAAAGCAAAGCCATGGTTATTGAATGCCATCCAACTGAGTTGTGTAGTCAGCCAGAGAGAGGCAGGGGTCATGAAGAGCCTCCGAAGGAGTGCCCCGGCTTTCTCGAGGGCTGAAAGGGACCCAGGGCTGACGCAATAAACCCCTTCTGGGGACATGGCCTTGAAGATGTCTCCCATGGCCCGATGCTGTGTGAACACGTGTCTGAGCAATCTTGAAAGAGGTCATCCCCCACTTGTATGTACGGAGCTGGGCTGCCCAGTGTGGCGGCTGCCGGCCGCACGAGACCACGGAGCCCCTGAACCAGGGCTGGTCTGAACGGAGATGTGCCCTGAGTGCAAAAGATACACTGGATTTTGAAGACCTCATGCAAAAAAAGATATGAACTATCTCATTAGTCATTTTTATGTTGATCACATATTGAAATAATACGATTTTGGATACAGACAGTATGCAATAAAGAACTTAGCCTTTGCACGAGACTTCTGGGAAATAACTTACATGAGACCTCATAGGAGGGTCTCTGTTTAGGGCAGCGCGAGGCCCAACCATTGGTTTCTGGATGAGAGCGGGCCATACCACTAAGACCACCCATGCGGTTTAGGGTGGGGACTTGGCGTCGAGTGGCATCCATCCACCAGGACACTGGCTTCAACCACGTGGGCAGTCAAGTGATCAGTCAGGCCTACAGAGTGGCGCTCCAGTAAAGACGCCGGAGGCTCAGCCTGGGTAGGCTTCTCCGGCGGCAATCCTCCGCGCACATTGTCTCAGATCAACAGCCAGAGGGTGGAGTGCCTTGACTCCACAGGGAAGGAGGCCAGGGAGCCTTGCCCTACACAGCTCTTCAGTGTGGCTGATCTTAGTCTGATGAAGTCTATGACTTACCTAGAATAAACCGTAACCACGAGTAGAGTAACCTTCAGTGAGTTTTGTGCAATAAGAAGCAAATGCCCCGAATCTTCCTAATCTGGGATTATGGAAATCTGATTCTGGTTTGATAATGATGAGGTAGGGTTAACTCAACGACACCCTGAGTCAGACCTGCTCACTACAATAGAGAACACAAAATTAAAAACAAAAGCTGGCCATTCAATAATGAAGAGCCAAACTTAATTACTTAAGAAACATCACTGTGCAGAATACATAACTAAAAATCATCTCTCTACAAAAATCCATCTAAAATAGTTACATAAATGTGGACGAATAATGAAGCTTTACATTATTTAGATGTTCTATTTGTAAAAACTAATCACATAAAGGTACTGAACAGAACTTCATTGAAAACTCATCCACCAAGTAAAGGGCAGAAAGCTATATTAAACACAGGCTCACATCCGAATCTAGAAACTACCCCACCGCTGGCAACGCCAAAACCGGAAACACTCTTTCCTTATTATCAGTTTTATTATAGCGTCTCCTAAGTCATCGCCTAAGACTGAACTTTTGCTGCCTGCTCAATTTTATTTTAAATGCTTTGTTAGAAACGTGGAAGAGTATGACAAAGCAGGAAAAAACATCCAGTGGAAAAAAGACAGTCTCTTCAATAAATGGTGCTGGGAAATTGGACAGCTACATGCAAAAGAATGAACCTTGACCACCCTCTCACACCATACACAAAGGTAAACTCCAAGTGGATGAAAGACCTCGATGTGAGACAGGAATCCATCAAAATTCTAGAGGAGAACATAGGCAGCAACCTCTACGACATCAGCCACAGCAACCTTTTTCATGACACATCTCCAAAGGCAAGAGAAACAAAAGATAAAATGAACTTGTGGGACTTCATCAAGATAAAAGCTTCTGCACAGCCAAGGAAACAGTCAAAAAAACTAAGAGGCAGCCCATGGGATGGGAGAAGATATTTGCAAATGACACTACAGATAAAAGGCTGGTATCCAAGATCTACAAAGAACTTCTCAAACTCAATACATGAGAAACAAATAAATCAAAAAATGGGCAGAAAATATGAACAGACACTTTTCCAATGAAGACATACAAATGGCTAACAGACACACGAAAAAATGTTCAACATCATTAGCCATCAGGGAAATTCAAATCAAAACCACATTGAGATACCACCTTATGCCAGTTAGAATGGCAAAAATTGACAAAGCAAGAAACAAATGTTGGAGAGGATGTGGAGAAAGGGGATCCCTCTTACACTGTTGGTGGGAATGGAAGTTGGTACAGCCACTCTGGAAAACAGTGTGGAGGTCCCTTAAAAGGTTAAAAATTGAGCTACCCTATGATCCAGCTATTGCACTACTGGGTATTTACCCCAAAGATACAGACGTAGTGAAGAGAAGGGCCATATGCACCCCAATGTTCATAGCAGCAATGTCCACAATAGCTAAATGGTGGAAGGAGCCGAGATGCCCTTCAACAGATGACTGGATTAAGAAGTTGTGGTCCATATATACAATGGAATATTACTCAGCCATCAGAAAGAACGATTACCCAACACTTGCAGCAACATGGACGGGACTGGAGGAGATTATGCTGAGTGAATAAGTCAAGCAGAGAAAGACAATTATCATATGGTTTCACTCATTTATGGAACATAAGAAATAGCAGGAAAATTGGTAGGAGAAGGAAGGGAAGAATGAAAGGGGGGTAAACAGAAGGGGGAATGAACCATGAGAGACTGTGGAGTCTGGGAAACAAACTGAGGGCTTCGAGGGAGGGAGGGGGGGATGGGATGGGCCGGTGATGGATATTAAGGAGGGTACATATTGCATGGTGCACTGGGTGTTATACGCAAATAATGAATCATGAAACATTACATCAACAACTAAGGATGTACTGTAGGTGACTAACATAAAAAAAAAGGTTAAAAAAAAAAAAGGAATGTGGAAGAGTAAAACAGAGACGCCTGACCCGGGATCACCCGGCCCATGTAGGAACCTGAGTGACAGCGAATGGTGGACTTGGCTCGGAGACACAAGCTGGCCCTTCCACTGGCGTCATCACCCCTACCGTCCTGCCGGCCCGGACTGCACCTGCTCCGTGCATTGGGGCCGGTTCCCGTCTGACTGCCTGTGAAAGTGAAGTGCACGCAGGAAGAACGGTCCGCCCGCTCCTGAGGCCAGCGTCACACTGCAGCAGCAGTCCCCATATTTATGCCGAACTCCAGTATTTGTCTCTAATTCAGTGCGTCTGGGACTCAGAGAGTGCACTTCTCTGCTTTTCCAAATTCCTACGCTTGAGTTCTTCCAAAATTTATTGATAAAAATCTTAAATCATGTCAATATTCTTGAGTCCTACTTTATTTCTTCTTTACATGCTACGGTCTTCCCACACAAAAATTTATCCAGAACCTGGTACTTAGGTTAAAAAAATCTTTATCAAAGTGCATTTACAGGGAAAATGGCACGATGGCTGTAACTTTTAAAAAAATATTCCAGAAAGTGTGTGCACACATATATGGATATGTGTGTGTGCATGTGTGCGACTGCACACGTGTGTGTATGTGTGCGTGCGTGCAGGTGTGCGTGTGTGTGTGTGTGTGTGTACATGTGGGACGGGGAGAATGACAGTAGGTTAAGTAAGAATGGAAGAACGTAAGCAGGTGTTGGGTGCAGGGCACCCTTCTATTCTTGCTACTTGTGGTTATGTGTAGAAACTTCTGTAAGAACAAGTTCTAAAGAAAGGTCCGTCCCTTGTAAATTCAATTCAACAAATATTTATTGAGCACGAGGATGTGTGTTACCCTCTGGGGATGCACTGGTGAACCCCACTTTGTCCCTGTCCTCAGGGAGCTCACGACCACACAGGGTGAAGGCAAGGACAAGCACCAAGTGCATCTCTCCCTGCGTCTGCACCCCTGCAGGGCCACCTCGAAGACTCTCCCATTACGGGGCCAACTGTATCCCCACTCCTCGACTTCGGCCAGGAAGATGGGAGCAAACATTACTCAAGCAGAAGTTCCAAGAAGGCTTTCTCCCTGGGGCCTGCTCTCCCCCGCTGCAGAGCCCACGAGGGATGGTAGACCCAAGGAGAGAGGCCTCAGCTGTCCCCAGCGCTCCAGCGAAGGCCCCGGCCACGGCAGAAGGAGGCCCCCCAGACCACTCAGCCTGGCTGGGCTGACGCAGGCAGCACAGAGAATGAAGAGTACGGGTTTGATTTCAGGCATCGTATTTGGTGTGGTTTGTTTTATAACAAATAACATACAGTGAGTGAGCACATCTACGGCGATTTGGGAGGATCCTAAGTCAATGGACAAAGGTGACATTTAAGATGGAGACGCGTGGGGGAAGGGGTGCGAGTTCACGGACAAGGACCGTACGCTGCAACAGGCAAAAGCTTCCTTTCATGCCTGGCTTGGGACAGTTGGGTCCCCACGTCTGCTGCTCCATTCGATGTGTTCTGGCTGAAATGTAAAGAAAAGCCGGCCTCTTGCTGATCGGTCGTTGGGAAGGGGCGAGCCTTTTCGGATCACTGTAGCTGTTACTCTTGGGAACTTACACGAAAACTCAAAAAAATGGTCCTGTCCTAAAGTTAGATGCAAGAGGGACCCTGAGCTCCTGTCACACTCTGCTCCATCAAAGTCCATTGGTGTAGCTCACACTTTGGATGGATCTTTCCCCTACGCAGGATTGTCACGCCGTGTATCAGTCATTGGAAAAACACAGGTTCCCTGAGGCATGCAGATCTTCCAAATGAGGGGATGTGTCATTATACCACGTCAACACACAAATCCCGCTTGTTCGGATGACCGCTGATCTCACCAGGGGGTCTTCACGCCTGGGGAAGCTGTCGGCCGCAGGGTGGCTTTCCCAAGTTCCCATTTTTGCTCAACGATTCAAACGTTATCGCTGGCAACAAAGACTGCCAGTGGTTTTGCTTAATGTGACACATGTCGCGATGTGTCCGGTTCAGTCTGCGACTCAAACACACGGGAGCCTCCAGACGAACGCCATCCGTCCCTCAGAGCGCAGCGGGAAGCGGTGTGGATGCTTCGGCGCCATCACACACAATGTTCAAAAACACGTATTCCAAGGTCAATGTTGGATGCATCTTTTTATGGCTTCATCAAGGAGATCTTCAAGTGATTTTGTTTTTTTTACTTACAGGGGGTGGTGTGAACCATCACTGACTGGCTCAGATGGGGGCCACTGCCTTCTAGGAGGAAGGGAGGGAGGGGTCAGACGTTTTACTGCGCCCCCAAGGCGGGGAAGGCAACAGTGTCTCTGTGTTATGATGCAAACAGGCTTGGCTTTGTGGGGGCCAGGAAGCCTGCAGGGATCCCCCTCTGACAGCACCAGCCCAGACAACCACCTTCTTAGAAGGCAGAGAGTCAAACTGGTCCAGCAGAAAACCAGCAGCCAGGAAGCCTGTCACTGGTCTTTCGGAGATGTACGGTTATTAAACTGCCCTCCGGTTCCTGCCTGGGAGCGTCTGATGCGAAGAAGGAGGTAGGCGCACTCCGGCCGCGGGGATGAGCGCATCCGCACGCGCACAGTGTTCAGAGCCTTGCTATGGCACCACGGTCCCACAGAGCCCCGTGTGCGCCCTCGCCCCCACGCGGCAGGCTCCACATGCTAGATTTTACAGATCGAAACTCTACACAGAAAGCACAGAGCCTGTAGGATACCCGCGACAGGAATGATGCCGACAAACGGTAAGGGCATAGCGGTGGGCTCAACGGATGAGCTGGCCCCGCTCAGGGACCCACGGCGCTGGCGCCCGAGGCGCTGCTCTCCCTGCTAGATGGCAGAGGCCCGTGCGCATGGGCCGCAGGGGCAATGTGGTCCCTGGGCTGGCTGCTTTCGTCCTGCAGGCACCAGCTCTGCCAGGCGTCTGCCTCCCTCCCCGCTGAGACTCTCTCCCGCCAGCTCATCTCTGCCCCGAGTTGTCCCGAGTCAGCCAGTAAGGATCTAACTTGTCTACACCGTCCTCCATTCCTTCAAGCTCTTCGCACAAATCGCCCAACCTTGGAAACTACATCTACCACCGAAAAGACCGCTGCTCTCCCAGCACGCGGGGAGGCTGCAACTGTTCGAGCACAACCTGGAAATCACCCATTCCGAGCGCGGAAAAACAGAACAACATTAAAAGATTCAGTGACTGGGCTACTTCTGCTATTCAGCAACAATATTAAAAAAATCAGTCGAGTCTTAAGAGTATCTACACAAATGAAAAAAACATCAGTATACAGGAGACATCCTACACTCTTGTGGCCACAATGGGCGTGTCAGCAGAAACACCGTCCGTTCCCAAGTGCCGCGCAGCCTCCACCCCTGCCACCTCCCCCACTCCCCCTGCCACCTCCCTAGCCCAGATGGCCAAGACCGCACAAAAGAAACACGTACCCACTGGGTCTGTGCCGTTTCCTTCATTGACTCTGTGAAAGCGACAGCAAATCTAGTAAAATGAACAAAAATAAGGAAAACAATTAGGGCAGAATTCAATGAACAGAACTAGGGAACGGCTCCCTGAAACAAACTGTGAGAGACAAGGTAAGGAGCTGAATTCTGGGTGCCACCCGCCTTCAGCACGTGCGGTCAGGGGCCTTCAGGTTCACTCTGCACTCACATCAAAGCAAGCTGTGTACGCAAGAAATAAACACGTGGAGTGCCACGCGTCCATTTTTGTGGTTGTTCCTTCCGTGCGAGGTCAGAGGGGCAGGGAAAAGTCAGGAAGCCGACGCAGGACAGCAGCAGAGGATTTAGCTATCCACTCGGAACATCCAGGGACCAGCTGTCGGTCCACGAGCTTCAGGGAAGGAAGGCTGTGCTGAAGTATTCAAAATTCACCGAATGCACATGGATCAGGAATGTTACTGTCTACATTTATCAAGCAATGGCTGTTTCCAGAACAGGGCCGGGTACACATGGGATGAACCAGGAACATCTTATGGTGGCCAGGCAGTAAGAAATTGCTCGAAACTGCCGAGGGCATGCTGGGAGGACGCCGGAGTCCGCGCAGAGCGTCTCCCGTGGCCAGCGTGGGACAACCTGAGCACCCATATATATCCCAGTGATGGATGACCAGAGAGTAAGATAAAATAAATACCCACGTGTCCATACTGATGTACAAAGAAGTGGGTAAGCACATGGGGTCAAAAGGATAGCTCTTCCTCCTAGAATTCCGATGAATAAATGCAGAGGGGGTAGTGGAAATGGGAAAGGACCACGAGCAGACACCACAGTAATAGTGGTCACGACAAAGAACCCTTAATGGTCGATTCCTCCCCACTAGCTAACCCCAAAGGGTGGGCTCCTTCCCAGAGGAGACCCCTTGCCCTGCCTGTCTTCTCTGGGCCTTCCCTCCCCACCACCTTCCACCCTTCCTGGCCAGTCAATCACATGCCCCCGATTCAAGGGAGGAAGGAGGAAACCTTCTGTGTGGGTGTGACAGAAAGGGGTGGGGAGGCACATAGGGCATCACCCCTCGCACCAGGGCCGCCTCTACCCCCCACACCCCACACGCAGCTGGCATGAGCAGGCCGGCCCAGCGGTGATGCGAGCGCTGGCATCCCTCACGGGATGCTCCCCGTGCCCCTGGACGTGGACGGGGGCGCGAACAAACAATTCCGAGGGCACCCACTGCACTCTGAGAGCTACGGCGCAAGGACAGCGTAGGGACCCTCCTTTGCGGGAAACCGTAAGGAGCTGACAAGGAGCAGGGTGCATGTGAGTGGCTGCGAGGTCCCCGGTCCCCAGGGAGTCCAGCGCCCAACAAGTCGTTCCTGTACTGTTTTCTACCAGGACTAACACCTCTGCCACGACTTCGAGCACCCCAAGAGGCCAGCGAACAGACTACCGGACAGTCTCAAACCTCTAGAGAAGAAAAAAGAGGAGACCCCAAAGGTAGAGAAAAGCTGAGGAGCGGGGAATAAGGCCAATGACAGAAGGCTCACGCCTTTCCCCCATAACAGCATTTCTAGATACATGCACGGTGCGGCCTGAGGATGGCTTGTGGAAGGTTACTCCGCTCCTTTGGCAAGACCACCACCTTGTCTCCCAGGGGAATGCCTGCCCCGTGCAGGCTGGGATGTCGCTGTGTGCGCTGGGACTCCCCCAGCCCCCGGAGTCATGCCCGGCACCCAGCAGGCAAAAACACCCACAGACTGAATACATGAACAAGCACACGGCTGGGGTCCTGCCTTACATTCCAACAGGAAGCAGGTCAGAGTGAGGGAAGACGGAGAGCAGGTGCGTGGGGCCGACTGCATTAGAGGGAGCGCAGGCACCCTCGCCCAGCAGCTGGCTGTCACTGTCCCCGCCCCGTCCCATCCCCCTTTCCGCCGGCATGCCCCCTTCGATCAGGATCGGCATCGGGGGGTCTACGGCACGGCTGAAGTCCAAAGGGAGGAATGAGAGCCTCAGAAAGGTCTTCATCAGGAGGAGTGCTCGCGTTCACCCTTCAGGAGTGAGTCAGTGGGAGGACTGAGCGAACCCCATCATTCCCGTTTATTCCGGAGTGGCGGGTAACACCTTCGTCCTTGCAGCCCCTCCCTACAGAGACACTGGCCCTGGGTTCACACCCAGCCACCTAGGAGATAACTATGAAGGGGGTTTCTGACCTCACGATCCTCAGAAAATAAATTTAAAATAAAAACAGACACATAGACCAATGGAACAGAATAGAGAACCCAGAAATGGACCCTCGGCTCTTTGGGCAACTAATCTTTGATAAAGCAGGAAAAAACATCCAGTGGAAAAAAGACAGTCTCTTCAATAAATGGTGCTGGGAAAATTGGACAGCTACATGCAAAAGAATGAAACTTGACCACCCTCTCACACCATACACAAAGGTAAACTCCAAATGGATGAAAGACCTCGATGTGAGACAGGAATCCATCAAAATCCTAGAGGAGAACATAGGCAGCAACCTCTACGACATCAGCCACAGCAACCTTTTTCATGACACGTCTCCAAAGGCAAGAGAAACAAAAGAAAAAATGAACTTGTGGGACTTCATCAAGATAAAAAGCTTCTGCACAGCCAAGGAAACAGTCAAAAAAACTAAGAGGCAGCCCATGGAATGGGAGAAGATATTTGCAAATGACGCTACAGATAAGACTGGTATCCAAGATCTACAAAGAACTTCTCAAACTCAATACATGAGAAACAAATAAATCAAAAAATGGGCAGAAAATATGAACAGACACTTTTCCAATGAAGACATACAAATGGCTAACAGATACATGAAAAAATGTTCAACATCATTAGCCATCAGGGAAATTCAAATCAAAACCACATTGAGATACCACCTTACGCCAGTTAGAATGGCAAAAATTGACAAGGCAAGAAACAACAATTGTTGGAGAGGATGTGGAGAAAGGGGATCCCTCCTACATCGTTGGTGGGAATGGAAGTTGGTACAGCCACTCTGGAAAACAGTGTGGAGGTCCCTTAAAAAGTTAAAAATTGAGCTACCCTATGATCCAGCCATTGCACTACTGGGTATTTACCCCAAAGATACAGACGTAGTGAAGAGAAGGGCCATATGCACCCCAATGTTCATAGCAGCATTGTGCACGATAGCTAAATGGTGGAAGGAGCCGAGATGCCCTTCAACAGATGACTGGATTAAGAAGATGTGGTCCATATATACAATGGAATATTACTCAGCCATCAGAAAGAACGAGTTCTCAACATTTGCTGCAACATGGACGGCACTGGAGGAGATAATGCTAAGTGAAATAAGTCAAGCAGAGAAAGACAACTATCATATGGTTTCTCTCATCTGTGGAACATAAGAACTAGGATGATCGGTAGGAGAAGAAAAGGATAAAGAAGGGGGGGTAATCAGAAGGGGGAATGAAGCATGAGAGACTATGGACTCTGAGAAACAAACTGAGGGCTTCAGAGGGGAGGGGGGTGGGGGAATGGGATAGGTTGGTGATGAGTAGTAAGGAGGGCACGTATTGCATGGTGCACTGGGTGTTATACACAACTAATGAATCATCAAACTTTACGTCAAAAAACAGGGATGTACTGTATGGTGACTAACATAATAAAAAATATTAGTATAAAAAAGTTTTTAAAAATAAACATATAAAAAAATAACACATTTCACACCCAAAAATGTAAAACTACCACTTTTGCACTGTGGGATGAATATCGCCATTTCAAAACGTACTCACTGTAACTGTGATTTTGTTGGTCAGAAACACCTTCAGGAACACCGTAGCTGAGAAGGCATACGAAGTGACCGACACTGAACCATTCTGACCTACAGTTTCACATGGTCTAACCCGTCACGTGCCATAGATTTCCTACGGAGAAACGATTTCTTAGGCAATTTATTTCCTACAAACTCTCTTTTGCTCATTTTTGGGCAATATTAAATCTCTCAGGTGCAGCCTGAGATGAGGCTTCACAGAACAATTTCCACAAGTTTCAAACTCCCACCTAATTTGGTCTTTGTAATTACCAAATACTTATCGTATTACAACACAAGCCGAAACACTGACGCTGTAGTAATTTCAGTACCACACCACGCAGAAAAAAAAGTTTTAAATATAAAAAAGCTCAAAAATATACCCCATAAGAAAAACGTAACTGCTTAAAAGTATCTGATTAAAAATAAAACTCATTATAAAATGAGACAAGTTTAATACTTTATTTTACAGAAAAGTATGCCATACGCCGTCCGACAAGAAAGCTAGGATTCATCTGACTTCCCTACTCACTGACTTGAATCAATACGCCTCCCAAATGAAAATCAATGTGTTGTAATAACAACGCAATGAATAATGCAAACAAAAATACCATAAGATGGATTCATTCAGTATTGTTTCTACCTAGCACAATTATTTCCCTTCTGTAAGACAGTGCAAACCGCATGAATCGAAAGGTGATTAATGTTCAGAGTATAAGAGCGACAGCGTCGAGAAGACCTCTAATGGCAGAGCGCCTTTCAAGAGCGGTCCAAACTCTTTGCTTACGTAACTCTCTCTCTCTCCATCTGACGTGCACACTCGCGCACGCACGCCTGGCACACTCTCTACTGGGACAGGGTTGTACGGCCACACTTATGTCCAGGAAGTTCTCAGGAAGAAGTGGGCCCTGAAATGGAATGATATCCCACAGCAGCCCTAGTTTTCAGGAGCAAGACTGACCCCCACATTGTAGAAAGGAGAGGTGGTTGCCTCAGGCTGCACCACGGAACCTGGAGTGTGTCCTTTGTAAGGGATCAGGAACGCTCCAGTGACATAAAGACGCCAGGAGTTCTGGATTCCCTGACCAGGGCCTCTCAGCCATGAGAGGGTTCGAGACGAGCCACAGACATTTCGTGATTGGCCATTGACTGGGGGCACGGGAGCAGCCTAAATGTCCATGGACAGACAAATGGATAAAGAAAGTGTATAAGCTCATACACTGGACTATGACTCAGCCTTGAAGAAGGAGGAATTCCTGCCCTTGGCAACCACACGGATGAACCTGGAGGACACAAGCTCAGCGAAGTGAGCCAGACACAGAAGCACAAATACTGTACGATCCCACTGTTAGGAGAACCGAAAATAGTCCAACTCCCAGAAGCAGAAAGCAGGATGGCGGTTGCAGGGTCGGGGGAGAGGGGTCAGGAAGGGAGACATCAGAGGGCACAGCGTTCCACTTGCACAAGGTGAGTAGGTCCCGGAGACCTCCCGGAGCCTACAGTTGATGATGCTGAGGCGTAAACGAGAACTTGCAGAGAGGGTGGATTACACATTAAGAGCTCTTTTCGTGGTAATAATAAAGAGGG
This sequence comes from Ursus americanus, assembly GCF_024610735.1. Taxonomy (NCBI): domain Eukaryota; kingdom Metazoa; phylum Chordata; class Mammalia; order Carnivora; family Ursidae; genus Ursus; species Ursus americanus. The sequence goes on along the minus strand of NC_142156.1, from coordinate 22,693,951 downwards.
TGGGAGGAAGCTTCTGGAGGGGATAGAGGTGTTTATGCCACAGACCGTGAGGACGGTTTCACTGATGAAGACCAGCTTCAAACCCATCGAGCTGTCTGTGCTCGTAATATACAGCTCTTTGCATGTCAATCACGCCTCCGTGAAGTGTTCTTTTTAAAGAATTAATAAAGCAGTTTGTCCACTTTAAGAAAAAAAATGATCACCTGCTTTGTTTTGTTTTTGTTTGTTTTTTTTTTACAATGATTCAAAGATTTACAAGGGTTGAAGGCTTGGAGTCTTGGTAAACTTTGGATTCAGGGTGATTCCATGGTCAGCTAAGACTTGCTCTGTGGCCGGACAGCCACTGGTGCCTGGGAGGGACAGACTACTTTTGTTTTGATTTCTTTAGCCTTTTAAAACAACTTTCATATAGACAGAGAGGATTTCTATACTGTTATGACTATGTTAAGTATTATCATTATCTTTGTGATACAGAGGAATGGGGGTGATTTTTTCCCCACCTGTCCTAGTTCACTCCACAATGCTGTACAAATATGATGTTCTAAGTATGCTTGGACAAGGAAAATGTTGGGGAGTGCAGCTCTGGGTTCTGGACTGGGGACAACACCCCCCCCCCCCCCGCCGGGGCTAGAAATGTGTTCGACAGCAGCCCCAGCGCCCGGCAGATGTCACCGACGAGCAGCGTCCAGCGGCGCTCAGGGATGTGCAGCACAGCCCCCCCACAAGGGATGACTGTCCTGTCCCAAAGGCCCACAGTGACCCCCTCCCAGATGGTCTTATGGAGCTCAGAGCCAGGCCCAAACCACTCAGAGTCGAGGCTGATGCGTGCGCTCACAGGGCTGGAGTCGGTGTGTGCTGTTCTCTACGGGACCACAATGCTGGCCTTCCACCTGCAGGACCTGCTAAGAAGTTTGGCCCAATGGGAACTGTCGTTGAACAGTTCAACGTATAACAACTTGCTTATCATGACTCTTCTTGGCAAAATTAAAATGTGCAGATAAAAGGAAAAAATGAAATGAAAAAAAGAAGAGAGAGAGATCGGCTTTATTACGGTAAGATGGGAACATCCCAAAAAGCGGCCTTCCTGAATCTTTTGGTTTCAGTGAGCTCCCCCCAAATGCTTAGCTCCTGTGAGGTTCTCATCAGCATTACCTGGCTTCTCCGAGGACCCTTCCCATCACTTCGTTTTTTTCCCTCTGCTTAACATCTTCGTTTAAATCAGTTCCACCAAAGATGATTCCGAAAGGGATCCCATGACCTGCAAAATTAGGAAAGTTAACGAGGCAGTGTAGCTCTGGAAACAGCCCTCGCCATCCCATCCCAGGGCGAATGCGAAACCGTGTTCCCAGAACTTGGGGGGCCGTGTTTTGGTGTTGGTTTCATTTTATCCGGCTCACCTGCGGAGCAGAAGAGGAATCCCTATTATACACAACATGACATGGGGGTTAATCACGTCAGACCAGCGGTGCCAGCACGATTTAAAATCAGCTTCACATTTTAACAAATGAAAAATAGTGCTGCTGACCACCATCTATCAAAGCCAAGCTTACTGCTCCTGGGAAATGGGCATTTATGACAGGAAAAAGAGCAGTCCAAGTGCGGCCCGGCTGGGGACCGCAGCAGCAGGCGCCGTGCTCTCGAGGACCCAGGGGAGATGGCAGGCCACCAGGACTTCGGGGAGCACGCAGCACAGCTATGGCGGGAACCACGCCCCGCGCGTGTGACGTGGGGGAGGACTCGCCGGGGAGGAGTTCTGCACCGGTGACAGGCTTAGTCGGGAGCTTTGACGAGCACAGACGAGCGAGGCATCAGGCACGCACAGATCAAGCTGAACGACGTGCTCAGCAGAAGCCGCTCTCCAAAAGGACTTCCAAAGGTCAGCCAAAAATCTGCAGAGACGCTGGCCAGCAAACCACTAACGAGACCAGACCTAAGAGGAACCTTCATACGGGGCTTTCTCGAATGAGCCATTGCTCCTCAGATTCAGTACGTCAGTCACAGGGTGCTTGTCCTTCATTTGCCCGAGAGTTATTCCTGTCAGTGCAAATGAGCAGCTTCTGTCTTTTTTCTCTCTGGTGAGACCACTCTTCCCCTGGAGTGTGACTGCAAAGAATTCAGCCTCTGGATACTGAGCCCCACAGTAGCACCCACAGGCTCAGCGAGCTGCTGGGGAGAGCAAAAGATGGGAAACAACTCATATACGTCGGTGAAGACCAGCCTTAAAAAAAAAAAAAAAAGGAAAGGAAGGAAGCATAAGGTGTTGTATATGTGTGTACGTGGACGTAAGAAGACTGAGAGGAAATCTATTACAGGAGAAAAATCAAGCGCAAGCTGGTTAGCACGGTGTGCATGTATTGTAGAAAACGTTAAACATATATGTATACATATAAAGTCAGTGCAAGAATATGCAGAAAACCTGGTTGTTGTTGCCTCTGGACAAGGGACCTACAAGACCATAGGTATGGGACGGGAGGGAAACTTACTTTTCACTCTGTAACATTTTCTGTTGTTGGTATTTTTTTTTAAAGATTTTATTTATTTATTTGACAGAGACAGCCAGCGAGAGAGGGAACACAAGCAGGGGGAGTGGGAGAGGAAGGCTCCTCTGCTAGGAGCCTGATGTGGGGCTCGATCCCAGAATGCTGGGATCATGCCCTGAGCCGAAAGCAGACGCTTAACGACTGCGCCACCCAGGCGCCCCTGTTGTTGGTACTTCTTACTATGTACAGAAAGGACCTCTTCCAAAACTGCAGACAGACATAGAAAAGCACCCTCTGTGGAAATGATTCATTTTCTGCAATGGGTGTAGACGTTAGGGGATGTTGAGAGACCGTGAACGGTGTTAGCATGTGGGCCCAACACGAATCTTTGGGGGCCGGAGGGAGGTGTGAGGTGGGGACAGTAAGACCCCAAAGATGTCCGTTCCCAGTTCCTGGATCTTGGGAATGATTCAGGGGAAAGGCAAATTAGGCGATTTAGAATTGAGGGTGCCAGTCAGCTGACCATCAAGTGGAGACATTATCCTGGACCATCCAGGTGGGACGGTGTAATCTCGGGGTCCCTACAGGTGGAGGAGGAGCTCCCCGCGCTGCCACGTGGGGGGACTGGACGGCCATCGTGGCCTCTGAGGATGGGAGGGGCCGTGAACCAGGGAGTGTGGGTCCCCCAGAAGGTGGAAAATAAGGAAGCCTCCACAAGGAAACACAGTCCTGCCAACATCTTGATTTTAGCCCCGTGAGACCCATCTCAGCTTTCTGACCTCGAGAGCTGGAGGACAGCAAACGTGTGCTGTTTTCTGCCACGGGTTTGCGGTAAATTGTGACAGCGCAACAGGAAACTAATACAGCACCCCCCCCCATAAAAACTGCCAGTTTAGGAAAATTAGGGTAAGGAAAAAAAATTTTTTTAAAGCCTTTTTTCAGTAAAATCTCCAAAGACAGAACAATAGACACTAGAAAGACATACACACAGTGTCACAGACGCTGCTCAAAAGTTCGGAGAACATTCAGTAATTAAAACAATCGGGCCTGCGAGCTGCTGGCCAGCTGGTAGCCACTCAAATAGATCTAATCACATCAAGTAAGACCAACATCAGACTTTGACACGAGACCGTGCTGGGTCAGAATCCTGCTTCTCCACTTGGAAAATGCATGACTTTGAGTGAGTCACCCGGGGGTTCTCTAAACCTCCACCATCTCCTCTGTGAGACGGAGGTCAAGCTAATAAGCTGACTCACTCGTGGGGTTGAATGACTCGCTTCGCACGACGTACCAGCACAGGGTGGACTCCGTATGTAACACTAGTGACACCGCGCTGCATGCCGGACAAGTTTTTAAATACATAAATCCAGAAGCTCTCCAAATTAAATTGGCACTCGGGAGAATGTAACGTGGGATATTTCATTTGCTTTCCCATTTTTTTCAAACTTATTCTACTGTTGACAAAACAAAGCTTTAAATAAGTAATGTTAGTCTCAATGGCAATGGATCCATAATTATGAGTGGAAAATTCTAGAAGTCCTCTGCTATAGAAAATGTCGGCAAACTCTTACTGACCCTTCAAAACCCTACTCAGGCACGCCCTCCTCTCTGAAGTCTTCACTGGGTCCCTCAGAAGTAAATCCCCCCTCTCCGATGCCACGCCGTGTATCATAAGGCTTTAGGACTGATTTGTAGACTGGAAAATCCTGGAGAACAGGCGCCGTGGCTTATTAATTTTGTACCCCTTGCTCCGGATACAATGCCTGCTGCAAGTTAAACCTTCAGACAGCGTTTGCAGAAATGAACTGAGCCTGAAAAGTGGTCCACAAACTACTCTCCAAGCACATTTACTTGGAGCCGCCCAAGCGCCCGGTCCTATTTCGTCTATCAGTGCCTCTGCTGAGAATGTGTCATTCCCAGGAGTCTGCTGAGAAAAAACTTCACAGTTTCCTGAGCCTGGCTCCTTATTCAGCCACCTGACGCCACCTGCTTCCTTGCCAGGTGCAAGCCTGAAGCCGAGCCTTAGCGAGGCACAGAGAAGGTGCTTCATCAAAGCGCCTCTCATCCAGCTTTCCGCCAACGTCGGATCGCGGGGCACGCCGTCTGTGTGTGCCGTTCAGGGCAGATGAAGGACAGCCCAGGAGCATCGTGCACAGAAGCAGTCTCTGCTGGGGCGCCTGGGTGGCACAGCGGTTAAGCGTCTGCCTTCGGCTCAGGGCGTGATCTTGGCATTATGGGATCGAGCCCCACATCAGGCTCCTCTGCTATGAGCCTGCTTCTTCCTCTCCCACTCCCCCTACTTGTGTTCTCTCTCTCTCGCTGGCTGTCTCTATCTCTGTCGAATAAATAAATAAAATCTTTAAAAAAAAAAAAAAAGAAGCAGTCTCTGCTGCACCGCAGACAGGGGCGGCTACGGAGCTCTCTTCCCATGCACTTGACAGACAGGCGGGCATCCGCGTCTAGCATCTTTCACAGACGCATCCAAGAGGGAAGAACACACTCACTGTGTTACTTCGAAGTTAATACGGGAATTGACCCATGACTTAAATAAAGCATTAAGATTGATATTGTTTTAAAAGAATGCTTGCATTGTACCTGCAAAATAGCTACAATAGATATTAATATTGTTACGGTGCTGTTTCTCATCACTTGAGTATTCTTAGCAATTGTATTTACCTCATTATTTGCTCAGTAAGTACTGGTTTTAAAAAGGGAAGCCAGCTTCCATTTGTCCATGCCGTTAAGGTTTTATTTAGATATACTTAGTGTGCACAGACATGTAAGTATGGCCGGTCATTAATTGCCAGTATGTACCTGCAGTAAAAATGCACAGATATGTCCCGTGAGGAGGCCGTGCTGCGCTTAGAAAACCCCAATGCATGGGCTCTGCAGTCGCCTGCTCATTGCCACGTTATTTACAACTGCGGGGGAAGTGGAAGTAGGATATGAGCGCTCCTAGTCATGCTGTCGAAAGCCAGTCAGTGACGGGGGAAACGCTCCTAACGTATTAGTAGGTAAGACAGATTGCTAAGCTGTGGTACGACGGCGATTGTAGAAACACACACACAAATTGCAGAGCGAGACAGATGAGAATGTCAGGCACAGCATCCATGGTGCTTAGCCCAGGAAGCACCAATTACTATTTCGTCAAAAGAAGTTGTAAGTTCATAATTGTAAGAGTGTATCTTTTCTTATAAATTTAATTTTGAATAAAAACGTGAAATCAATAAAACCAAACACATACAGGAAACAGCGGCCACATCTGGGTAGTGAAACTCAAGGGGCTATATTTCCTTTTTTGTCCTTTTAAGAAGTTTCCAAATCATGTGCTTACGTAATTTAAGAAAAAAAAAACAGTAAATGCTGTATATTTTAAAATATAGTTTAATCTAGGGGTGCCTGGGTGGCTCAGTCAGTGAAGTGTCCCACTCTTGGCTTCAGCTCAGGTTGTGATCTTGGGGTCATGAGATCGAGCCCCACATCGGGCTCCGTGCTGAGCACGGAGCTGGCTTGAGATTCACCCTCTTCCTCTGCCCCTCTGACTCATGCTCGCTAAAATAAATAAATCTTAAAAAAATAGATCTTTAAAAACTGTATATTTGAATCTATGGAAGACTTAGAGACATAGGAAGTCATGCCCAGCCGGCTGCCAGCACAGGGCAGCTCAGCGTAGGGAACGGGACAAGGAAGAGGCCCCTCGACGCATCGGATAAGAATCACAAGGTCCGTGGCACCGTCTCTACCTGTTCGTGGCTCGCCGCTCAGGGAGTGTGCTTTCAAAGAGATGAGATTTAGGAATGGGTGTCACTACCATGGAGACAACAGCTGGGAGTAAACAAATAAAAGCTGGACTATGTTTACTAACAGTGGTGCTGCTTCAGGTCCTGGCATTTGTTTGACCCAAACAGGAAGACCCGGTTCCCTCCGGCCACGAGTTCTAGAGAGGACTTCTCCCCTCCTACCACCTGGGAGAGAGGCAAAGCTTTCGGTGACTTTGTGCTTTTCCTCCATTTAGTTGAAGCAAAGGCCAAGAAATGGTAAAATGGAGAAAAACTGGATTTTGAAGGAGAAAACCCAGCGATGTGACCAGAGCGAGAGGAAATAGGTCCTTCTGTCTATTGGTTGAGTATGGACTGGAGTGACTTTTCTGGAGGGCAGTTTGTCCCTGTCAATCCAAATGAAATATACACAGTCCTCTGGCCACAGGTTGTTTGAGGAATTTCATCCACCAGCATCCCCACACAGTGAAGTAAAAACTATAATCAAACTTGCTGTGGCTTTGCCTGCAACAGCAAAACCCAAGACACTTTGAAGAAACACGGTGCCTTCTTCTGGTGGAATAGCACACAGCCAGGAAAAAACAAGGCGGAAGGAGCTCTGCTGATTTGGAAAGATCACTAAGCTATGTCCTTGAAGATACAGAGCCGTCCCTTTTTTGGAAGTGAAGTACACGCCACATGTATGTGCGTAGGACATTAACAACACAGCATCTTATAGACAATAAGACACCTGATGGTAAACAGAAGCCTCGTGGGTGCAAAGAGACTGACCACGTCAGTGACAGCCTTGTAAAGACTCCCAAGAGCATTAAGGGCTATGAACAGTACCTCGGCCTCTACGCTTCCTCCGTATTCTGAGATCGCCCTCAGATTGTGTGTCCAGGACACTTGCAACAGAATTCCAAGTCATACTTGTTCAGAGGAGAAGAGCTCTTGGGAGTAACACTTTCAGGAACACCATCCCCACTGCGGATGGTTCCAGCAGGGTTGCAAAAACAGGGAGGCACAAGTAGATCTCATAGGTTCACAAGCTAAGACGTCCGTACAGAGTACTCGCTGCCGTGATTGTGGGAGAAAAGCATGGAAGACAACGTCAGTGTCCCTTAATCGAAGCCTGGTGAGATGATGGCAATGCCATGCTTGGAAGGTTACGCCAGCACTGACAGAATGAGGCAGATCTAGACACGGGCTGCTGCAGAAAGATCTCCAGATGCTTCGTTAGGCGGTGAAAAGCAAGACACTGACTATTCATAGCATGATCCCACTCATGTTTTGTTTAAGGGAGGATAGATGTACAGATATGTGCCCGGGCTTCCATGGGGGCCAGCCCCCAAGATGGCCAGCCCCCGCTGGTCCCGCTCAGTGAAGTCCCCTCCCATGCCCGAGGGCTGATCTGTGTAAGCAGCAGATGCTCTGGAACTCATGGGTCGTCACAGACCCACCAGCTTCCCGTGTGCCCTCTCTTCGATGGCTCTCTCTTGGAGACGCTGGCTGCCATGTCTTGAGGACACTGTGCAGCCTCCGCAGAGGCCCACGTGGTGAGAAACTGGGGCCTCCTGCCACAGCAGGTGGCTCGTGCAGGACCAGTCAAGCCTCCAGATGACGCCACCCAAGCCGGAGCGCATCATATGTGGTCTTGATGGCAGCCTCACCAGCTGCCCTGAGAATCCCCAGCACAGCCGTTTCTGAATTCCAGACCCATGGGAACTACTACACATAAATGCGTTGCTACGAGTCACTCACTTTGGGGTAATTTGTTAAGTAATGACAGATACCTAGCACGGTACCTACAGCACATTTCCAGGAGAATACACAAGAAAATGATAACTGGTTGTCTCTGCGATAAGAAATTAGACAGTTGCAATGAGAACTGGGAGAAAGGTTTCCTTTTTGTGCTTGATCATTTAGCTACATTCACTCTGTGCTGGGGGATCTTTTCTCTTTAACAGTGTGCATGTAGCAGCTGAGGTCGAATGTGCCCGGAATGTGCCCAGACGGGAAGCGGCATCCAGCAGGCCCAGCCCCCAGTCGGGGCAGGAGGCGGGAGGGAGGGCAGAGGCCGAGACTAGGCTCCACACAGCGTGGGGCGGCAGCAGGTCACCTTCAGCAACGAGACTGCCGAAAATTCCCGCAGCCTGGCGCATGCCGCTGACAGACACTCTGTCCTCGCGTGAAGACGACTGTACATCCTCTTGGCCCTCAAGTGACATATACTGTCTCCTGAAACGTGATGCCACCGCCCCGCCCGCTCATTCACGTTTGGGAAGAGGCGCTCATCGCTCAGCTCAACGCAGTGACCTCCTCTGCCTTCACTTGGTTCCTGTGTGCTCTCACAGGAGACATTCCGGCCTCGGGAGTGTGCAGAAGAAATAGCCCCAATCACAGCCGAAGTCAAAACGAGGACTGTGTGCACGTGCCCTCGGTGACCGAGGGAGCCGTGTTTCAAGGTCCCCCAAGGGCTGATTAGTTAAATTTTTAAGAGAGAGACTCTTGTTCAGCTTCGCTGTTTCCACTAATTAAGAACTCCTACTCTGAGGTTGCATCAAATACTTTGCAGCTTGGGGTGCCTGCCAGCTCAGCCCGAGAGCACTGGACTCTGGGTTTTTTTTAGTTTATTTAAATTCAGTTTAGTTAACATATAGTGTAGTATTAGTTCCGGGGGCAGAATTTAGTGATCCATCACTTGCTTATAACACTCAATGTTCATGACATCACGTGCCCTCCTTCCTGCCCATCACCCAGGTACCCCATTCCCGGACCCGCCTCCCCTCCAGTGTGTTTCCTATGATTAAGAGCCTCTTTGGGTTTGCCTCCCTCTCTCTTTTCATCCTATTTTATTTTTCCTTTCCTTGCCCTATGTTCATCTGTTTTATTTCTTAAATCCCACATATGAGTGAAATCATACGATATTTGTCTTTCTCTGATTGAGTTATTTCGCTGAACATAACCGCCTCCAGTTCCATCCACGTCGCTGCAAATGGCAAGATCTCAGGGCTCCGAGTGCTGGACGTGGAGCTTACTTAAAAAAATACATATACTTTGCTGCTTTGGGTCAAGTAGCAATGCAAATCCTGTCTGTGCGGTGGTGATGATTAATGCTATGTTTGAGCTCAGGGACAACGAGACAGCTGGTACAGCTTATTTCTGGGTGTGTCTGTGGGGGTGTTTCCGGCTGAGATTAGCATGTGAATCGGCAGACTGAGGGGGATGGTGGCTGCCCTCCCTACGGCAAGCGGGTGTTACCCCATCCGCTGACAGCCTCCGGGGAGCGAAAGTGGAGCAAAAAGGCGAGGAAGAGAAATTCCCCGTCTGGGTTGAGCGGAAACATCCGTCTTCCCCTGTGCGTGGACATCCCAGCTCCCGGCTCTACGGCTGTCCGACCCAAACACCAGCAACCTCCCGATTCTCAGACCTTCAGAGCCAGATGGAAAAGCAGCACCGGCTGCTGGTTCTCCAGCTTGTGGGGGGCAGGTCACGAGACTTCCGGGCCTCTGTCGTCACGCAAGCCCATCTCCTCTTCTCAGTGTCTGTGTGTGCCCTCCCGGGCTCGTCTCTCTGCAGAGCCCTGACTAATGCACCCGGAGGGAAGACAGCCCCAAAGCTTCCCTCACTGCCCATCGGACGTGAATCTGCTCTGTCGCTAACTAGCAACTTCATTTAATATTCTCATTAAATCCTCAACTCCCAAACCTCAGATGCTCTTTACGCTGGCCTCAGAATCTTCGTGTTTCCCTCGTTAAACAGTGGAATGAGATGCTTCCTACGTGCTCATTCTGTGTTTGTAAAGGACGCGTATGTTTGACTTCTGGAAATTAGACTCTGAGTGAGCAACTGTACAGCAGAGACATTCGGGACAGCCTGTCAGTGCGGGACACCAGCTTCAGCACACATCCATTCTCAGTCGCACAGCTACCGCTTTTGGGAAATGAGTCCCTATGAAGGACAAAGCAAAGACGATGAGTGTGCTCCCTCCAGGTCTGACCCAGCGAAAGAGGGAGAACCGAGAGCGCAGCTCTATCTCATTTGACGCTGGAGGTGCCTCTGGTTTTCGTGCATGATTCCTAGTGTTTCCCTTTCGGAGAGAAAGAGGGTTACCTTGCAAGAGGCGGCCTCCTCTGTACAGATGAAGAGCCAGGGCTGCCTCCAGGTTCTCGGCCCTGATGAGGTGGGCGACTTCAGACGAGCTTTCCAGGTCAAAGGCATCTTTCAGAAGACATACGTGGCCGGCAGCTTCCAGATGGTCCCTTTACCAAAAAATACAAACAGAGAAAGAAAAAGATGAGGGCAAAAGATATATAGGCCACAGGTTGCTATTGGGATTAACATTTTAAAGCAAAAGATTATTTAAATCAACGAGTTAATAAACCGTATCTTCTGAATTGTCCTGTAGGGGCAGTCCTCCTAAAATACAGTACAAGGCTCCTCATCACTGGCAATAATGATTTGCCCACCAGTGTCAGGTCCCTGGGACCTCGGCAGGGACCAAGGCCAGCAGGATGAAGGGCTAATTCAGCCCTAAGACAAAAGGCACACACTGACAGTGTTCAGTGGCATTTGCTGGACGAGAAAGCTCTTTTTTTTTTTTTTTTTAATTTCCTTGACTCCACTTTTTTTCTCCTGTCCCTTAATTATGGATGATACCCGAAGTTTGCTTTTAGGCATCTGAAACTCAGTTCTTAATAAAGACTTTCAAAGTCACCCATGATCATAACTTCCAAAGATATTTCATGGCCTTTCCATTCTTCCTCCAAAATATCTTTCAAACATGTCTTTCTTCTCATCCCGGTTCATTTCCTTGTGACATAAATCTAAAATACAAATCTAATAAAAGAAATTTTCTGAATGATGACACCGCATGAACAAAATCAAAAGACAGATAAAAAACTGAGAAAAACTACTTACAACACTTACAAAAGGAAAGAAGCCAATTTACTTAATAAATAAAGAGCTCTCATAAATCAATAAAAAGGAAAAAAAAACCAAGTAACAGCTTGATAGCAAATTAGGGATGGACCTAAAATTGGAGGCCATAGAAAAAGAAATTCAATTGGGCTTTTAGATACGGGAAATGGTGCTCAACTTCAGTCATTTTTTTACATAGAATATTTGTAAAGATCAAAAGTCTGCCTAAGGCTTCGTGAAATAAACACTCCCGTTTACTCTGAGCGGGTAAACAGGTACAACCTCTTTGGTGGGCAGTGAAGCAACAGCTAGAATTCTTAAGACGCACAAACTGTCACCAAACACCTCCACTTCGAGGGATCAAACCTAAAACTACCCTTGGATCTGACTGCAAAAACCTGCACCCAAGACGAGGCTCTGCGGCTGTGTTTCTTACCTAACAGACCGGACGCGACCTCAGTGCGCGTCAGTAGAGGGCTCACTGTGTCCCGGCACATTCCGTATGGTCAAGCTCTGCCACGTTAAGAAAGCGCAGTCGATCACAGTTGACCCTTGAACAACGTGGGGGTTTGGGGCATCACCCCCTCCCCATGCAGTCAAAAATCCACCTATAACCCTGACTCCTCCAAAACTTCACTAACTGCCTACTGTGGACTGGAAGCCTTACCACCAACATAAATAGCTGATTAACACAGATGTTGTAGATTATACCTGTTACGTACCACATTCTTACAAAAAACTAGAGAAAAGAAAATGTTATTCAGGACATCATAAGGAAGAGAAAATATATTTACAGTCGTGTACTGTATTTATAGAAAAAATCTCTGCATGTAAGTGGACCCATGCAGTTCAAACCCCGAGTTGTTCAAGGGTCAAGTGCAATTTGGAATCAACTCCAAGATACGTCGTTAATGAAGAGAGCGCGACGTGAAGAATACTTCCTGCAAATGTAGTGTGTGTGCATGGAATCTCTGTAGGACGTGTAAGTAGACAGTGATGATTATGTCTACAGAGGAGAAACAGGGACACACCCTTTTGTGTTGCTGGGCAGATATTATATTTTATAATTGTCGGAGGCATTTGTGCACGTGTACATACGGCGAACCCACCCGGGTCTCCCTTGACTAAAACCCTCACAGGGCTCAGGGTAACCAGCTCAGCCGTCAGCTCTGAGAGAACGGCTCCAAATCTGCCTTGCTTCTTGAATGAACTGATGGCTGAATGCGTCTCTGGGATCAAATCCAAATGCCTTAGCCTAACAGGTGGCAGGTGCCCTTCACAGCCCGCATGCCGGCCGCCTCCCACTCCACCCGCCTTAGCTCCAGACCTGCTTTTCCACCTGCAAGTTGCCCAATGCGTCAGGTGTTCTGAGTGCCCGTGGCCATGACTGTCCATTTCCTAATACCAGCTCCTGTCAGTGAGATCCGACAGCCCCCACTCCCACCACACATCTGCCCCCCGTTACCATCACCCTGAGTCTCTCTCGCTCATGATCCTCACATGCACTTAGGCTTCCATGACAAAGCCAGCATGTAGGTGACAATCAAGTACACTTAAAATTACCCTTGAGCATCTCTTAAATCATCCAGAAGTCACCATAGTACAAAGTTCAAATCCAACATAGCCATTTTTTTTAACTCCAGCAATAAAATAGGTTGTTCTTCAGCTAAACACCAGGTGAATTAGCTGGCTTGCATTTAGGGGCAATAGTACAAAACAAATAAGGATAAGAATAAAAGAATGAAGGAACTAGAATCTTTAAGCAAAGTGGTCATAAAATGGCCAAGTTGTGTGCGATATGGGAGCCACGGGCAAACTCAGGAACTCTGAGGGAACAGCAGAGTTAACCATCTTGCTCATCCCCACTCCGGGGAGCAGGGTGAGAACCCTCACCTGCACTGCTCTGCACATGGTACTTGTTCTCTCGCTCTGTAATTAAGTGCACAAGGCTGCAGCTGTCACGTCAGAAAAGCTGAGATCTTGCTTAAGCTACTGAAGTACAATGAGCGTCTTGATCTTCTCATTTCCACTGTTAATGCCGATCAAGCATTATCAGCCAGGAACACCACCCCTCCCCGCCTCACCCTCCTCTGGACCAGCTGTGAGCAACCGACCAGCAGAGCCAGCTCACAGCAGCCTCAAAGCTAGTAGTTTACGGAAATAAGAATTCTGCGCGCTTCTGAGCATGGGTGAATCACTGTTATTCCATTTTCTTAAAATTCTAGGAAATGAGAGATGTGTCGACAAACGTAAAAGAAGCAGTTTGATTTCTACTTAGAGAATCCATTCCTGAGATTCCAGGCTTATGCAGAATTGATTAGATAGGACATATGGAATGGAGGTGGTTACGTACACATAACGGGCTGTTCTTGATCTGCTAAACATATTTTTAAATGCCATTTCAACACTAACATTATGATCTTATAAATATTCCAAAATAATTTTTGGGTTTTTTTTTAACTTAATTCTCTATGACGAAGAGTTTACCCTTGTTTCTCCTTGACTTTTAATGCCTTTAAGGTGCTTTGTCCCTCTTCCTTCTATAAGTGATCATTTGATTCAAATAAACTCTCTGAGCACCTAATATATCTAAGGAGTTCTGGTTTAATTGAAGGCTTTATAATTTTTTAACATTTTGTTTATTTATTTGAGAGAGAGAGAGAACATGAGTGGTGGGGAGGGGCAGAGGGAGAGGGAGAAGCAGACTCCCTGCTGAGCAAGGAGCCGGATGTGGGACTCCATCCCAAGACCCTGAGATCATGACCTGAGCTAAAGGCAGACACTTAACCGACAGAGCCACGTAGGCATCCCAACTAAAGGCTGTTTTGAGAAGGAACATATCTCTAACAAATTAAGAGATTTTAAACATTCTTTCACAGTTCTAGGAATAGAGGAACCTATTTGCACATGCCGGACCCCAGATTCAATAGGACTTACCCACTTCCACCTGGCTGAAAACCATCCCCTTTAACGGAGGGAATACAGAACCTTGATAATTTATGTTTAATTTATGCAAATTTGAATAAACTATGATGTCTGGATTAAAAAAAAATTACAGGAAGAACTGAACAGAGGGTGGGCAACACCAACTGCATTCCGTTCCGTCTCCATGTGGCCCTGTGTGACCCTGCGATGGGAACAGGGCCCTAGTACTCCTCGAGGCTGTCCCACCCCATGGGCCTCTCAGAGTGTGAGCCCCTGGCCAGGCCCTGTGGCGCAGCACCTACAGGGAGAAGCAGGGGTGTGCTGTTTCTGGTGGGGGCCAGCGGGCTGCGCTGGAGTAAAATGGCGCTCTCTGGACGGTGTTTCAAGAATTTCTGATGTGTAAAAGAAATCATGCTGGTCTTAGAATGTTGGGGGTGCTCATGAAGATGGAGGCCCTTGTGTAACGTCCTGCACAAATTCGCAGGCTCTAGTTTGGAGTGGTGAACTGGAGAGGACACTGCCCCAATGTAACCTTCTGTGGATTAAGTGAGATAATAACACATTTGCAGGACAGCCTGTTACTTAGAATAATGCTGTCACTGTGTTTTCTAAACTGTAAAGTATATCGACCTTTTAAATGGGATTCTAATGGGATTCTGATAGTCAAGAGATTACTGCAGTGAAGTCAGTCTTTTTAAAAGAATGCAAAATCCCATGACAGAACAGGCAAAATGGCTAGATCAGGGAGTATCCCAAAGCCCAAAGTCTGCTGAGATGGGACTAATGAAGTAAATGAATGGGGGGAGCAGGGGAGGCTAGTGAAAACCGTGAGGCGTGATGAGCTAGCCTGAAGAGAGATGCGTTAAGTGCCTGACTAGAGATGTGCTAAATGCCTGACTAGAGATGTGCTAAGTGTAAAATGCGCACACAGCTCATCGGTAATTTCTGTAGTGATGGCATATTGACATGGTATTTGGAAATACTGAGTTCAAAAGAATATATTACCATAATTAATTGTATCCATTTCTTTGTGCTGTGTTTCACGTGACCACTAGGATATGTAAAGTGACAGGGGCATTCGCTTCCGTCAGTGCCAGGCTCACACGCTCCTCACCACTGCCAGTTCTGCCGTCTTACCAAGAGAGGACTGGTATTTGAATTTCTATGGAAAACTTCCTGATTTTAATGTTCCCAAAGGTATTTCTTGCTCCTTCAGTGCCAACATTTGTTATTCTCTTAAATCTTCAAAAGTTCATGGACGTCTGCTTTCCCCTTTCCTTTATAAGAATCAGTGAAGCTCTCACACCTGCCATATCTGTGGTCTCCGTAGTATGCATTCCCATGTCCCCTCTTGTCAAAACCTTGAATGTCCCTGTCACCCATCTGAGTGGGACGCACCCCAGGTGTAGGGGTGCTCCTGCTGGCTCATGGCAACCAGAGCACCCCAGCTGGCCGTGCTCCCACCATGGACGTGTGGCTCTAGAACTTGGGGGCCCTCACTTGTACCTGCAGAGACTCATACCCTCCTTCCTGTGAGGCCTGACATGGGAGGTGCTGGCAAGGAAAACCTAGGAAGAATGGGAAGTGGACCGAAGAAGAGGCAAGAAGAAGACTCCCGTCCTTAGCTTCTTAGCTGCAAACTCAAGCCTGAAGCCTGCCCCACCTCCAGACCTTTTATAGGATAAGCCACTAAATTCCCTTCATTGTCCAAGCAGTTGGGGTTGGGTTTCCACTTACTTAAAGCTGAAAATCTCTGATACCACTCTAGACAAGCAGCTTAGAGCTTTTACTCGCGTTTGATATAAACCTGCTTGCTACATCCAGCTCTCCGTAAAGTCATCCAGGCTCTGACCACAATCTTACCTTTCCCCAGGCTCCTCAATCACTCCAACCACAAAGACCTCTGACCTCCCAGACCCCCCAGACCCTGGCCTCCACGCCTGCCTCCAGCAGCCCCTCCTGCATGTCATCCTTTTCCTGCCCTCCTAGTGAGTTTCTTGTCAATACCTTAACCTCTTCTCTCCGCTGGCCTTTTGTAGCCCCGGAGGCACAGCCGGCAAGGCAAGCCCAGGACGCTCCGGCCCCCACTCCCTGGCGGCCACTGCTGCGGAGTGACATGGGAGAGTGTGATGCGGTGGGACGGCCATGGCCCAGGCCCACGATTTCTGGGACCCCTCGTGGCACCCGGGTGGCTACCCACCCTTGGAACTGAACATGCCCCTCCCTTGGCTCCTCCAGAGCCAGCGTCACCTGCCCCCAGCCCCAGTATCTGCCAGTCACAGCCCTGGCTCTGACACACACCCCACCCCCAGGGCTTGTTGTGTCCCCATGGTCACACCGCCCCGGGTCCGACAGGCATACAGGGGAATTAGTGGCGATGATAGCGTGACTTTACGAATATACTAAAAACCACTGAAATGCACACCTCGAAAGTGCGAATTTTTTTTGGTTCGTGAACTGTATCTCAATAAAGCAAACTGTAGGAGAAAGAAAAAGCTATTTCTCAGGGGAGTTCCCCAGACCCTCCAGAAGGCCTGCTCCTTTCATCACCCTGCTCTTCTTCCTGCACTGATCACAAGGCAACTGAGTCATTTGTGCAAATGTATGTGGTTTGTCTGCCATGCGATGCGAGAACTTCTCCACAATCACCTGCTGAGCACTGAGCCGATGGGTTACGAACTCTGGCTGAATGGCTGTGTGCTCGGGAGGCGGAGGGCACCCTCGGGCACCGTGCCTACTGGAGACGCTCAATAATAAATATTTGCTGAAGGAAAATATTAAGTGACTTTCAAAAACTATGACTTCAGGGGGAACAATGATAAAGCCTTTTCCTGTTGACTTAATGTACGTCTGCAGTTTCCCTGGCATCTGCTAAAGAAAAGCTAGAAGACTAGAAAACTTTCCTTTGGGCTTTTCTTCTTCCCAAAGGCTGGGCAACCACAGCAAAATCCAGAGCTATATGGGCAGGGGGCAGCGGGATGGGAGTCAGTCCTGCACTGGGTGCAGCTGTGTCTGCACTCCCTCCTCTCCCTCCTGACAGTGCCTTTCCCCCCAGGCTTCTGTTTGCTTCTGTCATCTAAAGCGGCTCCCATTCTTACACACCTGCTCCAGGGGGAGGAGAGAACATGCCGGCTCCACCCTCAGCACAAAGGCCA
Source organism: Ursus americanus (assembly GCF_024610735.1). Lineage (NCBI taxonomy): Eukaryota > Metazoa > Chordata > Mammalia > Carnivora > Ursidae > Ursus > Ursus americanus. The sequence continues at coordinate 22,676,710 of NC_142156.1, read as the reverse complement.
GCTCCCCATGCAGGGACATTCACCTTCATTCAGAAGCCAACACGTGCTGCACTGACCCTCGGCATCCCCTCCCCCACACTGACCGGAGAGGCCTGAACCCTCTGCCCTTCCCTGTGCCCTTAGGAGCTCTGCAATCGAACTCCAGGCCTGGCACCCGGTACTGTGGCGAGCATCCGACAGCTCGGTGTGCAACAGGGGTCAGAAACCCTTTCCTGGAAGTGGCTTGGGGTCCCTGTCCAACTGCCCGGCTCTGCCACTAGCACCCCAGTGCTGCCCCCAGCACCCCGGTGCCACCCTGTCCTCCAGAATTTCCTCACAAAACAGGCACTACTCTGGCTGGCCCTTGGGCACAACTTGGTGCAGCCTTGATTGATCATTTCCAGGTTCCGAGGACCAGGCCCCCCTTTAGCTCAGTGCCCTTTCAAAGTGTGGATCCATCACTATTTCACTAAAACAATTGCATGAATATTTTTTTTCACATCCATTACTTGTGCAATTTATTTCTCCATCACCCATGAAATGAACTTTGTTCTCTAGAGAACTTTGTTCCCTAGGTTCCTGACCCTGTTTTTAACTTCCCAGAGCAGCTTTTCCCTGTGACCTTTCTTTGTTAGGACCTGACCTGAACCCATCTGCCTGATGTAGACACTGTCAGGATCACTGCCAGGTTCTTCTGGAAAATGCTTTTTCTTCAGGGGATCAGAGGTGCGCAGAAAACCCCCGGCCCCCTTGCTGGACCAGTCTGAGAGCCAGACCAGCCAACCCGGGCAGTGGGACACAGTGGGCTCCCCGACTTCATGTTCACACCGGGGCCCCCTTAACCCTTCCCGCAAACCAAAGACCCTCAACGCCGGTAATTATTCCTGAATGCTTCGCACTGATGAACAAAGCCTCTAACGTCTGCAGGGCTTCGGAAACAACTCCGGAAGGGGGTGCCCGATGAGGGTATTTACAAATGCTAACAGCCCCTGAGTGGAACACAAGGTGAACGGACTTTCACACGTGGCACACAGGTCTGTGGAAGGGTAAAGTGCCGCACAGACCATAAAACAGACTCTCTGGCTACCGATCTCCACACAAACCATTCCTCCCAGCTACCGCCTACACCTGCTAAAACATTTCATCTAGCAGGACCCACTAAAGGGAGGCTGCCCAGTGGCCTGGCCCACGTCCCAAACCCGAGCTGCAGTCAGCCAGGAAATGCATCACCGTCGAGGAAACTTCCTCCGACTCGGGTTAGCCAGCTCACCTGCCCCGAGCAGACAGGACCTGCTCGTTTTAGAGGAACCCCGACCTCCCAGCCAGCCAGCCTGTCCCCACTGTGCCCTTTCTAAGGCTCCATGAAACTCGCTCTAGCCCCGAGTCCCTCGCAAGTGCGACCCAGCTGGTGAGGCAGGGGGGCGTTTCCCTTGAATAAAGGACATCAAACTCCTTACTAAATTGTTGTGATTTTGTCATTTGACACTGTCCATTCAATAGCCAAGCCCTGTTTACTTTATTTCTGAAATCATCAGACCCAAATGCTCACCTCCTCTGTCCCCCCCAATCCATCCTCCAAAATGCAGCTCAAACGACCTTCTTCAAAACTGGATAGCTTTTGGTGGCTTAATTCTGTTCATGGCACAAAGCTGTAGGTCCCGGATGACATGTGTCCTGCCCACGTCTCCAGCCACGTCTGCCCACTCCGCCCAGAGTAGGGTTTGTCTCAGCACTACTGACATTTTGGCTGGATCAGTCTCCTCTGTGGGGGCCATCCTGGGTACTGTGGGGTGTCTAGTGGCACCCCTGGCCTCTACCCAAGAGATGCCAGGGGCCCCTCACGCCCAGTGTGACAACCAAAAAGGTCTCCAGACACTGCCCAATGTGCCCCGGGGGCAAAATCACTCCTCCCTCCTCTGCACATCCTTCCAGCCGCTGATCCCACTGAGAACCACGCACCTAGCTGTAGTTGACCTTGCTAATGCCACACGACTCAGATCTGGAAGGGACGTGCTCTTCCCCTTGATCCCACCTGCTGCCCCTTCGCCCGAGACACCCATCCTCCCTTCACACCAAACCATGTCCGCCTGGCCAATTAAGGTTCCTGGTGTCATGAAGCACTCACATTCATTAAACGCATACTAGACACCGGGCCCTGTTTCAAAACACTGAAAATGTATTAAGTCATGTTTGATTCTCATAACAAACCTATGAGGCAGGTAATAGCAGCAGCCCCTCTTCATGGATAAGAACACTAAGCAGCTACGAATTTCTGTCACCTGGCCTCCATCTCACCTGCCGGGGAGCCCGCACGGGAAGGCGGGGAGCCCTGCTCCGGAGTGCGTGTCTTTCATCAGCTTGTGATGCCCAAAAGTCTCTCCCCAGCTCTAGCCTGGGATGGGTTGCCTGCCTCCACGCTTCCAGAGCACCTATACCTCCCTGTCCATGTACCCGTCACGATTCAGCAATGTTATTTATGGCCTGGGTGTTAATTTACAACTACAAACAGATGCCTGAGAATGGACCCATTTATTCTTTTTATTTTTTATTTTATTTTATTTTAAAGATTTTACTTATTTATTTATCTGACAGAGAGATAGAGAAAGCCAGAGAGTACAAGCAGGGGGAGCGGCAGAGGGAGAGGGAGAAGCAGGCTCCCCACTGAGCAGGGAGCCCAATTCGGGCCCCCTGAGCCAAAGGCAGTAGCTTAACTGACAGAGCCACCCAGGCGCCCCCATTTCTTCTTTTTAAAAATCCAATCTTATCTAACTCACACCCCCTCCTCTGCTACCCTGAAGGGGTACTCCAATCTTATTCATTTGGGGGCTCCCTCCCCCATGGCCCAGGGTCACTTGAGGGTCAGAGGGGTCTTTGGCAGAGGAAGTGTGCAGAGAGGTCATTAGTTCAAGAACCTCTGTCACCATAGGAACCTCGGTCCCCTCCCCTTCCAGGACACCTGCCACTCTTTCCTCAAGGAGCCCCGGTTTCCACAGGACCCAAGATGTCTTTGGCAACTTGTGCCTCTTCCTTTTCTGCATTCCCTCCAGAGTGAAGGGGAGACAAGCCTGGCTCTGAAGAGACCAAAGCACAAAGGGCCCTTGTTGTCACGCTTCATGCACAGCCGGGAAAACAAAGGGCCAGCAGCTCAAGGGGCCTGCGCCCCCGTGAAACATCGGCAGTCCCCGTGGCCACGTCTGCCTACTTCTCCTAATGGCCCTCTGGCTGGGGATGGCTGGGGGCCTTTGGAATATGGGGGTTCATACGTACCGTTCACATCGGGAGCGAAGTGTTAGGTAAAGAGATGCTTTCTCTAGTTCCTCAGCGGGGTCTGGCACCTCTCTCTGACCCACCCTTCCCGGCACTGGCCCCCCACACGCACTAGATTCCAGAGAGCCTGGCGCTCCCTTTCTCAGGCACGTCAACCTCAGTCTGGCCTCAGGGCCTGTGCTCTTGCTATCCCCCTCCTGAACCATCTTCCAGATCTCAGTGGCTGCGTCCTTTGGTCACAGAGCTCTGAGCTTAAATGTCACCAAGTCAGAGAGCCTCCCTGCCCGTGGCACCAATCACCATCTGAAACTGCCTCCTTTAATTCTCTGGACTCCTGCAGTCTCTCTCCTCCGCTGGAATGTGCTTCATCAGAGTAGAGGCCACAGGGCACTTCCTCCCTCCGTGTGCCCGTGAGTGAGAGCAGGGAAATTAGACTGATAACCAGTATGATGAAATCCTAATCGTAAACCTCAGAAAACTGATTTATTCTCCATCAGTCATTGCCACGTATGATCTGGAGGAGAACGGTAACACCTTTTGGTGGAAAGGGACATTAAAGGGTTGGCTTTGCCCCAATCACTCATTTTGATGATGGGGAAGCAGACCCACAGAGGGGAAGTACATTGAGAAATTTCATGAAGCAAGTCAGTTAAAACAAAACAAAACAAAACTCTCCATTGAGCTTCAGGCACTAAGGTGCTCTGTGCCTGCCCCGAGGGGCTTACAGTGTAGGGAGAAGAGAACAGAGACCACCAGCCGCTGACAAGATCAGTGCAGAGCCAGGTAGGTGTTGAGAAGGTGAGCACACAGGAAGAGGAGGATGGAACAGGGAATGCTGGGAGCAGAGGAGGGAGGCCCCCTCCGACAGCAGGGCCCCTGAAGGATGAGGGAACACTTGCACGTTTGGGGCACCTGGGCCTGGAAACCCTCCCCAGCCCCAGGTTTCCAGGGACCAGGCTTCGCACTCAGGATTCCACGCGAACATCACTTTGGCAGGGAGGCCTCCCTGGGGCCTCCGGCCCGAAACAGCCCCGTGCGCGAGCAGCCCCTAACCTGTCATGTTACATACATTGCATATGTCACCGCACACAGCCACGCGTTTCTACTGCCTTCTGCCCCACCGCAATGTAAGCGTCACGCACACCTGACCTCGCTTCCCCTTGCTGAGTCCCCACGCCTGGGGCGCTCCAATGCACAGAAAGCATCAGTGAGCACAGGCACGGAAGATGTGCATGCAGAGCAGCCCGGCAGCCCCTGCAGCGCCTTCTCCCCGCCGCCCTGCCCTCGTGCCGGTTCCTAAGCGGGGTGTCCCCCACCCCGACAACCCCAGCGGCCAGTGGGGGCGCGTGAGGACTGCTGCAACCGGGCAGGGCCCGGGGACCTGGCCTGGGGCTGGGCCCTGCGCGCCCACGGCCCCCATCTCCCCGCGTCCCCGCCAGCCGCGCGCCTGGCCGCCGCTTCACCGCGCCCGCACAGGCCCCTGCGCGCCCACCAGTCCGTTTGGGCGCGCGGTCGGGGCGGCCGGGTGGCCCCACCGAATGCCCCACGCTCACACCGCGGATGCTCGGCCAGCGCCCGCACCTACCGGACGCGCTCGGCCGTGACGGCGTTGCCGGTGTGCCGCCGCAGCACCGCCAGGAACAGGAGCCGCATGCCGCCGCCGTCCCCGCCGCGGCCCGGCCATCGACCGCCCGCTGCCGCCGACCAGGCCGGGAGGCGGGGGCGGGGACGCGGACCAGGGGGAGGGGGACGGGCGGGCGCCCCGGGCGGCGGGCGGTGGCGCTGGGTCGGACCCGCCCGCCGCTCCCGAGGCCGCGCCCGCGCTTGCCTGTTCCGGCACCGGGGTTCCCCGCGCGGCGCGCGGCGCACGGGGAGCGGGGTGGGGCGGGGGAGGGAGAGCGAGACCGTTCCCACGGGGACCAGAACCCCAGGGTCCACAGGGCCATTAGTTCAAGGACCGCTCCCACGGTACCGGCACCGGGGGTTCCTCGGGTCCCCTCCCATGGGAACCAGAAAAGATCACAGGTGGACTCTCATGGGTCCAGGGGAGATGGTGGGTCCACTCCCATGGGGACCATGCTGTAGGTCTGCTCCCTTGGGGACTAGCAGCGGATGTGATTTTGGGTCCTCTCCCACAGGGACCAGCAGCAGGGTGACTGCACACGCCCTCCCTCCGGAACCATGGACGGCCTCCCATTGGCACCAGGGTGGTCAGAGTCTGCCCCATGGGTATCAGGACCAGGGTCTCTGAGAGGGCTTGAAAAATCGGAGACGTCTTAATCTTAAGTCATCATTTCCACAATTGACTAGATCTAAGAAAGAGCTGTCCCCTTTAGATGTGTTAAAAGATAAACTGAGGCATATTAAGATTTTTTTTTTAAGCTTATTTGAGCCAAAGCTGACTCCAGTGGAGCAGTACTAAACTGGAAATGGCTGGGGGGGGGGGGTGCAGGAGCTCCAGGAGAGACGTTTATACAGAAAACGCCAAGCAAAGGAAGTATGTTATTAATTAGCTCCAGCTTAAAGCCTGGTTGGCTATTTGTGATTGGTTGTTCTGACGTTTCAGTTTCCTCACCATAACCTTGAGGCACTTACAGGGTTCTGTCTTGGCTTATGTACACAAGCATCCAGGCGTTAGTGTCCCGTCAGTCTTGTGGTCTGGTTCAATCTAACAGACGCACCGCAGTGCTGGAGGGCTCACTTCAATTCCTTCATGATCTCCATCTGAATGTTAAGAAGAAACTGAAGTTTATTTCTTGGCTCCACCATCACCGGGGACCCAGACTTCTCTAAGTCCAGCATGCCAGTGCTTGGCCTCTATTCTCAACGTGGCCGTCAAGTGCAGCATGACTGCTGCAGCCCCACCCATCACATTCACATTCCAGGCAGCAGGGAGGACTGGCACAAGGGTGCACCCAAAATGGTGCATTTAAGAGCTCCTTTTGGAGTGTCACACAGCTGAGGCCTTTATCTTACTGTGTATATGACCACATTTCCATCCATGGCCGCCAGGAAGTAGTCTGTTAGCTGGGCCCACCGTTGCCCTGAATCAAATGGTGGTCACTAAGAGAGAACACAGGTTCTGGGGACCTGGACATGGATATAACTTTTTCAGGGCAACCACTCAACCCACTAACTGGCCCAGTTCAAAAATGACCATGTGTAGGAAGGCCCTGACTCCCACACCAGGGACTATTTATTCCCCCCTTCTCCTGCCCCCATGGCTCTGTCCATTCCCCCATACTGGTCCCATTCTCCATAACATCGGCAGCCAGACCCTCTTTCTCCACCGGGTCTGAGCTCACTCATGGCTCCAACTTTCATTTGCTTGGGACGATGTTGTGGGTGGAGAAAGCACTCAGTAGATGTTTGCTGAATTAAATGAAATCACTGCACTGCTGTGAAATTTTATTCCTATGATCATGCATTCCTGATTTTTTAACGGAAGTCAGTGCTGCAGTAGGATTTGCTAGGCTGAAATTCACTTTTATTGGATTTTCTGGAATACACCTGTTCTGTAGGGTAAGAAGTTCTGACATATCTTTGAGGGCCCATTACTTTATTCATTCATTGCTTCACTTCACCCACTTATAAGACGAAAAAGACTGCACACAGTATCGTAGCTAATTAGTTCATTTTGGTGAGGTCGTTTATGATTCTTGCAAGTAGGGAATAGAAAAGGGTACAAAGACAAATGTGTTATTATGGGATAATACAGAAATAATTACTGGGGGGGGGCATGGCTAGAACAGAAAATGTTGTAAACATCTCATAGATTTCTCCAGATGCTTCTAACATAAGGGTCTTAAAATATATGTAAAGCAAAATCTGCTTTTTCTTTCATCATACTGTTTGCTCAGACTACTTCTCTAGTTCATGGCACCAGGGAAAATGAAAGTTTATTATCTACCCTGTATAAAAGTGATAGCCTTTCAGGGGAGAGCACTCTGGGCATATTGACTTTAGAAATGGCTCAAGATAAAAATCAACACCTGACATCTTTTTCTTTCTTTTTCCCTTCATGACATTAACAAGTGGGGCACTCTCCTTCTCCTTTTCTAGCAGATTCCAATCTCTGTACCATCATTCTTCCCCACCATAGTACTGAGAACTACAAATATGGGGTGTGTGTGTGAGAGAGAGAGAGAGGGAGAGGGATCTTCCTAAATACGGAAGACACTAGCAGAACTGTTACACTCTCTCTTCCTGTCTTTCACTGACAGCACTCGAATGTGACCAAATACAAAAGCAAGCTGTTGGTCTAAAGTAACTAGTTTCTTCCAGTCTTGCTTAATGAACATGGGGAAGTCAACCAGAACTAACCAATTTTCCCTTTGAACTTTTGGCAAAAAAGCAGGCCTTTCTTCCCGTTGCTGTGCTGAAGGTGGGGTATACTGGGTTCTTAACTCTACAGCACAAGGACACTCATTCCAAGGCTTCTCATCATTGCCAAATGGGACAGGACGTCTGACAGCACTGGTGCAGCTCTAAGGCTTCACATTTCTAATAATGTGAGACGAAGGTCCAATCATTGTGCATCAGAGGTTGACCAGAGGGAAGATATGTTAACTGCTGCCAGTAACAACCTGTTGTATGCACGGACCCATATTTATTCTTTTAAACTTGTCATTTATTTAAGATTTAACTTGAGAGAGAGTGCGCGAGCACATGAGCAGGGGGAGGGGCTGAGGGAGAGGGAGGGAATCTCAAGGCAACTCCCCACTGAGTGCAGAGCCTGACGCAGGGCTTGATCTCACGACCCTGAGATCATGATCTGAGCTGAAATCAAAGCTCGGACACTTAACTGCCTGAGCCACCAGGTTCCCCTTTCTCATTTATTTTTATTACACACTCACATATGATTAACACAGATAAACAAAACAGAATTTAAACATCACACAGAATCCCACTGCCCTGACATAGCCACAACGAATACTTTGGTCTCAAGTTTTTCCAGACTCGATGAATAAATAGAGCCATGGTGCCCATCGTGCAGTTGGCAGTGTCCTGGGCACTCTGCAGTGTCCGTCCGTCTGTCCTCTCCCCGACCTTAGGTGGCAGGTACTACTGTTCTCAGCACCTTACAGATGGAGAAATGGAGATTCGAGAAGGTACGACGTCCCCCAAAGTGACACGGACAGTACGGACTCTACGGTCCTTCAGCTTTGCTATACAGACCCAGGGACACAGTACCTTGCTGTTGCTGACGACTTGTGTTGCTTTGCTTTGTCATTCCATTACAAAAAGTAAAAATGCTTTATGTAGGTTTTTTGTTATTTGCTCTTTTTTTAACAATAACCATACTAGGCAATTTTTTGGGGTTTTTTTGTGAGTAAAGCAACAGAAGTTTATTAAGCAAGGATACAGAAAAAGCTCTCAGGAGTGAGAGGGGTCCCGAGAGGGTTGCCCTGTGGTAGGCAAAATTCTAACATGGCCCCAAGATTTCCAGCCTCCTGATTGATGCGTTCTTCCAGTTAATCAAATGCCCGTTCAGGTGATGAGGTGAAGAGAATTTGTAGATTACATTTCCAAATTAGCCACCCTTAGAATAGGGAGGTCGTACAGGGTAAGTGTCGCCCAGTCATTGAAAGGCGCTGGGCATTTCCTGATAGTCTCCAAGACTCTGGTGTGAGGGATTCAACATCAGGGTGTCTCTGCTGCTGGCACGGGGCCAAAGGCGGCCAGGTGCACAGAGCACTGGTGGGCTCTCAGGGCTGAGGGCAGCCCCTAGCTGAGAGCCAGCAGGAAGTGGGCCCCTCTACTCCCCACTGCACAGAACTACATTCGACCACAATCACAGAAGCCACAAAGAGCTCCAGATGAGACCTTAGCCCACCCCGCACCTTCACTTCTGCTCCTGAGCCCCCAAGCTGGGAACCAGTCAGCCATGCCCAGACTTGTGGCTCACACAGCTGTGAGCTGACAGACGGGTGTCGCTTGAGCCATCACAAAGTCCTGGTAATTTGTTTTGTAACAACAGAAAACGAACACAACAGTATATCTTGAATGTGTTTCCACCTCAGAATCCTCTATCATTTGAGTAACTACAGAGTATCCCAGGGTACCCATGCATGATAATTTAATCAATGCCTTGCTGTTTCCCATCTTTTTGCTATTTGAAGCAACACTGCAATGAACATTTTATAACTAGATCTCTGCATGCATTTTTAAAATCCTAGCAGTGGCACTGGACATTCACAGTGCAGACAAACGTGGTTTTGATATAAAGAGCCAATTGCCCTCTAGAAACATTGTACCAAATTTACCTCTCCATTGACCACGTACGAGAACACTCACTTCACTGCCCAGCAATTGCCAACACTGACTATTTTTCAGTTCAAGTGACATGTCCCCTATTTTTGCATTTTTAAATTACTGGTGTAATTTGACTTTTTTTCCCTTGAAGGTCATTTCTTTCCCTGTGTGTGTGCATGCATCTATAGGTATTGCTTGTATTAGTTGGAACTTTTCCAATTGCAAGGGCCTGAAAGTCACAGTTGCTTAATCAGAAAGGGAAGTCATGGGCTTGTAAATGAAATGTCCAGGAAAAAAGCGACTTTAGGTGTTGGGCAGAACCTGGACCCGGAACATGTCTTTTTCAAACAAGGTCTTTCTCTCTTCATCCCTACTGCGTTTCTTTAGTTTTACAAGATGGCCCCTGGCAACTCTAGGCTTGTTATCTTGAGAATTACAAGTCAAGCAGAAGGAACAGTTCATTCCTGGTCCTCCAAAATAAGTCAGGGGATCGGCTCTGGTTAGACCAAAATGGGTCACGGGTCCATCTTTGAGCCAATCACTGCAGCTCAACACATGGTATCTGGCCATTGGATGGGCTTAGGTCACATGAGCATGACCACAGCCAGCGCAGGGAACAGCAAGTCCTGCCTGCACCATCCCAGGAGCTGAAAAGCAAGGTGCCCCTAAGAGAACAGATGCTGAGCAGCACCAGAGGACCACTCTCTTTTGCGATGCTCGGATATTCACTTTGCCAGTTCTATTTATTGGATCTTTACCCAAGAAATCCCACGAGATTCCTAAGAACGTACAAAATAAAGACATTAACTTTGTCATACGTATTTCAAATATTTTTAAAGCTTGTTTGCAGCCAACTGCAGTTATCCTTTTTTATGCAAATAAGTTTTAAGTTTTTATGTAGCCAAATCAATTCACATTTTCTGTTATGGCTTATGGCTTTGGTGTTAGGCTTAGGAAAGCATTCCCTGCCCTGAGATTTTCTATTTGCCAATAGTTTCATGTAATGCTTTTGATATTTTTCATTTCTCCATGATAATATTTGACCCATCTGGAATTTGGGCTGGTCTGAAATATGAAGCCTTTTTTCCCCACGTGTAGAGTTGGTCACCCCAACAGAATTCATTGAATAATTCCTTCTTTTCTCCACGCGTTGGACATGTCCTTAGTACCACATGCTGAATCATTTCACACACGTGCTTTAGTGCTCATTCTTCTTATTTATGTCCACAGACCTCTTCTGTGAGGTCCAATATAAAACACGAATATGCCGTAGCTGCTGACTGCTTTATGACTGCAATATAGATGGAGATGTTTACAAGGAACTGTAAGAGTGGGAGTCGAAATAGAACGGGCAGGTGCAGCCCATGTCTTGCACAGAAGGAAGCAGAAGTTCCTTTTCTTTCACCTTTCTGCCAGTGAATGCCTGCCTGTTGCAGATATCTCATGGTTGTTTCAAGCACAGGAGAAAAGGAACCCAAGAAGGAGATTGCTACTCTCAAGGGTCAAAGAAAATGAGTGTTTGAAAAAAGTCAAACCAAAACCCCTCTTCCTAGCCACACACTCTCATCTCCCCTGTAAAAATAAAACACAAGTCATTCTGAGAGCTGAATTAATTCGCATGACAGCAGGTTAGTGTGACTTTGTGTTGGGCTCAAGAAAATAAGGCCTGACTCCATCCCACAGGTTGACTCTGTTTTTACTTCTATTTTCTGCATCTACCTACATGCTTTGCAGCCAGACAGAACTGTTACAACAGGGACTCCCAGAAATAAACAGAACTTACGACAGCTCTGTACCCAAGGAGAGTCAAGAGAGGGACGGGATGGCCTGACTGGAATGCAGCTAATGCCTCGCCCCATGGCCTGGCGCACAGGGACGAGCAGGGCCGTTGTGGTCCCTGGGATGGAACTGAGAAAGCAGAAAAGCAGAAGCAGCAGCCGTGAGCGCGGCCATGAGCAGTCATGACGTGTGCAGAAGGCTGGTTACTGACGTACACATGGCGCAGGACGTCCACAATGGCCACTTGTCAACCCAAGTTTTAAGGAAGCTGCAACTATGAATAAGCAGATGCAGCTGGATGGCAGCAAGGGGTGAGCCATGCAGATGTGCAAGGAGAAGCAAAACTACCATGAAAAAGTCGACGGCCCCTGAAATGTCCTCGGTCCCCACTGGTTTCTGAAGTCACTCCATCAGACAGCAGCTCCTCTGGGCTCTGCATGGCGCAGGGACAGGGCACAGGGCGGTGACAGAGAAGGAAGGCTCCTGCATCAGAGCAAACGGTGCATTCCAGTCCACACCACAAGCGACCTTGCAGTAAGGTCCTCTTTCCCAGAGAGCCCTTGAGGTGAAGAGACTGCCCACAAAACTATACTTTGTAAGACAATGTTACCTCTCCTCCAGATGCCAGCTGGGTGAGTTAGGTCATTTACTTAGTTCTTTGAGGTGCAAAGGAGAGACTCCACGATTACGTTCAGGAACAGGGGCATATTCCAAATATACACCACAGAGTGGTGAGAGTTAACTTATATCAATTCTCTAGTGTTATCACCGTTGGGGCTTAGCACAGGGGCCCCAAATTCACTGATTACGTGGGCAGAAGCTCTAAAAGCATACTGGACCCAGTGTGAGGAACAAATCAGGCTGCCCTCTCTTTTCCTGCTTTTTGATAGAATCATGGCAGGTGGCTTTTGGCTTCAAGTAATAGAAAACCCAACACAGGGGCGCCTGGGTGGCACAGTCGTTAAGCATCTGCCTTCGGCTCAGGGTGTGATCCCAGCGTTGTGGGATCGAACCCCACATCAGGCTCCTCCACTAGGAGCCTGCTTCTTCCTCTCTGACTCCCCCTGCTTGTGTTCCCTCTCTCACTGGCTGTCTCTGTCAAATAAATAAATAAAATCTTAAAAAAGAAAAAAAAAAAAGAAAAAAGAAAACCCAACACAGTGGCCTGAACAGTGTGATTTATGACCTTTTACTATCTAACTTCTCCCTGCCTCTCTACTGTGCCATCCACGTGCTTAACTGGTTCTTTCATGATTGTGAGACAGCTGCCAGCAGCAAGTAGGGCTCCAGGCCTCCAAATTCATGTCCCATTTGAAAGAGGGTGTCTCCCTTGCAGTCATGGAACAAGAGTCCTTTCTTTTAGCCTGACTGGGCCAATTTATGTCATCTGTGCTCTGCTGGGCCCTGGGGGAATGTCATGTCTTGAATGGTTACAGTCTGGGTTTCCAAACCAGTCACTGTGAAGAGGCATGAGAGACTAGCATTGGTTCTGAATAGTCAGATCCAGAAACAAAGATGAAGTTAGCTTCTCCTGAGCTGCATGGGTAGCTGGTGGGGAGCAAGGGGTGGGGAGGGACAAATCCAGAGTAGACAGCCGAATGGAATCAGGATTCTGTAACGTGCACTGCACGTTAGTATAAAGCAGCGTTGTCCGACAAAACTTTCTGCAAAGGTGGGGTGATCTATACCGTGCTGTTCACCATGGTAGCCACCAGTCACAGGAGGCTACTGGGCATCTGAAATGTGGCTGGTGTGACTGAGGCACAGAACTTTTCATTTTATTAAACTTGTAGTAATTTTAGTTCAAACTGCCACACGTGGCTCGTGGCTACTGCACCAGACAGAGAAAAGCGAGAACATCTCTTTACAGTAAGAAAATAAGACAACAGAGAGCAAGCGGGATTTAAGTAAGCTGGAAAGGGTATGCCCCACACCAGACAGAGACTGCTACCTGGTGTCAGCAGATCATGGCCATGGGAGAAGACAGGTGTGTTTTCATCATCTGATGCTGCCTAACGATCCTGCCCTGAACTTACTGGTTTAAAATAACAAATAGTTCATTCGTTCACGATTCTGCCATTTGGGCTGAGGCTCAGCTGGGCAGTTTCTGCTGGTCCTGCTGTTGGTGACTTGTGTGGCTTCCTTTAGCTGGCAAGTCGGCTGGGATGACGGGGCCATCAACATAGTTGCAGACTCTTCTTTGACACGTGGTCTCTCCAGCAAGGTGCCCGGACTTCTTACGTGGTGGTTCGGGGCTTCCAAGGCACAAAAGCAGAAGCTCCCAAACCTTTCTGAGGTTCAGGCCCAGACCTGCCTCAGGGATACTCCACCACGTTCTCTTTACCAAAGCAAGTCATAAGCCCAGAGCAGTTTTTAAAAAACACTGCAACCAAACCAAAACATTTCTTCCTGCTGAACTGTTTTTGCAACTTCATGGTGTCAGAGACGGCAGGGTACAGCAGACTTCCTTCCCCAGGGCCAGGAACTGCTCACAGTGCCTCCGGTACACCGTGAACTCCGTAACTGCCACACGCACTCTGTTCCCTTAGCTCTATACTTCTCAGCTGAGATAATCCGACTAAGCTAGTGTCCTGTCATCCAAGATGGCACATCTGCACTGGACAGAGCTTCGTACTAAGTCATCACGTGAACCAGGTCAAATCGCTTCCCCTTTACCCTGTATTTACTCTGCACTTTGCCGGACTGTGTCAGTTTTATCAGTGTTTTAACAAATACTTGGAGGTTCTTTGTGTCATGTTCCAGCCAGAATGTGGAGGAAGCACTGCACTGTACCAGGAACTGAGTAAAAACCTTTCATTTAAGACTGAGCTCTGCTGCCCACTAGGTGTGTGATCCTGGACAGAAATCTTAAGTGGTTTGCCTTCAGTTAAATTAGGCTACTAAGGTACGCGTTAGAACATCAGGGGAGTCTCAAGAAAAAAAAAAAAAAGAACATAGAATATTCTTTTGGCGCCACTGGAAAATCAACGAATATTCATTCATTCAATTCCACATGTACTTATTGTTGATGGGGGTTGTGCTAGATTATAGGAATACAGTAACGGACAATCACAGCCCTTCCAGGTTTGAAGACAGATAGTAAATCATTTCACAAAATGTATAATCATAAATTAATATGGTGTTGTGAAGAAAATGTAGAGGGTACCCTAATGACATATAAAAAGGGATCCGCCCTGTTCTGGGAGGATCAGAAAGGTAGCATTTGAGCTAACGGCCGAGAGTGATAGGCATTAATGGATTGGGTGGGAAGGTCCTATACTGGCATTCAATGTCCCTCTTGAAATATTTATTAAGTATCTACTGCCTGCTGTGTGCCAGCACCGTGTGGGGCATCAGTCTTGGGGTCACCCATTTAGGAAAATAAAGTGAATACATGCTACTTCAAGCCTTTATGCAAGGACTTCTTACACAGGTGACCTACCTGCAAGCCCACTCCCCAGGTACCGGCTCCATGCCTCTTAGCTGGCCTTGAAGACAGGAAGGAAGAAGCAACGGTCTCACCCTAGTCCCCTCATTCAGCTGTGGGTCCCACCATCAGAAGCCATGCTGGGGCCATTTCTGGAGTGCACTCCTCCACTCCACCATGTACCTGCCAGTCACTGTTGCAGGGCCTCTGCGTGCGGTGAAGAAGACACATTAGAACACTGTCACATGGAGCTAGTACCTGTGGGGAGCAGGACAAGCCAGGGAGGGGGGCAAAGGAATACAAAAAACGCGGCAGGTGCTACGGAGAAACTAAAACAGGGCAATGGGATGGGGGCGGGATCCACTTTAGATGGGACGGTGTCGAAATGCTTACAGGGAGTGGACACCTGAGCTGAGGGCTGAAGGGAAGCGGGAAGCCATCATGTGACAAGGACACAGGCTCTGAGCCTGGCTTCTTCGGGGACAGCGGTCCTTCATGGGGACCATTGGGAATGCCTGCTGTCACTGTGGCTGCCAGGCTGGGGAGCGGGCGTGGACCTGGCACCCAGCGGGCAGCGGAGACTAAGGGTGCCGCTCACTGTCCCCCCGAGCACAGGGCAGCCCCGCAACACAGAACCATCAGCCCGAAAGTCAGCGGAGCGCCTGCAGGGAAACCCCGCCCCGGGGCGTGAAGGAGCCCGGGGGCAGGCGCCAGCTTCGCAAATCAGCCTGGAGAGCAGGCAGAGGCTGGGGCCACCACAGGGTCTACGTTTCCGCAGCTGGGGGTTTCAGAATTCCGAGCGCCAGGCGCCATTCGGCTTTTAAAAACTCTGTTGCGGGGAACGTCGGGACCCCCTCGCACCACTCAAGGCGGAAGCAGGACCCACCCCCGCACCCCGGCCGGGCTTCCGGCCGGAAGCGGAAGTCACCGGCGCCTGCGGCCAATGGGGGCCCCGGGAGGGCGGACCGAGGCGTGGCCGAGCAGGTCTCGCGAGAAGGGCGGCTGAGGCGGCAGCCAATAGGGACGCTGCGGGGGCGGGCCGAGGCAGAGACGGGCGGGTCTCGCGAGAAGGGCGGCGGCGGCCGGAGCAGTTGCGGCGCGGAGCGGCGGGCCGAGCGCGGCGGGCGCATGGAGGGCGCAGCGGGCGAGCGGGCGCCGCTGCTGGGCGCGCGGCGGGAAGCGTTCGCGGGCCGGCGCGCGGCGTGCGCGGCCGTGCTGCTGACGGAGCTGCTGGAGCGCGCCGCCTTCTACGGCGTCACTGCCAACCTGGTGCTGTTCCTGAACGGCGCGCCGTTCAGCTGGGAGGGCGCGCAGGCCAGCCAGGCGCTGCTGCTCTTCATGGGCCTCGCCTACCTGGTGTCGCCGTTCGGCGGCTGGCTGGCCGATGCGCAGCTCGGCCGCGCGCGCGCCATCCTGCTCAGCCTGGCGCTCTACCTGCTCGGCATGCTGGCCTTCCCGCTGCTGGCCGCGCCCGCTACGCGCGCCGCGCTCTGCGGGGCCCCGCGCCCGACGCGCCTCCGCAACTGCTCGGCGCCCCCCTGCCCCGACGCGCCCGCCCGCTACTGCGCGCCCGTCGCGCTCGGCGCGCTGGCGCTCGTTGGGCTGGGCGTGGGCGCCGTTAAGGCGAACGTCACGCCCTTCGGCGCAGACCAGGTGAGCGCCTCGCGGGTGCGCCAGGTGCGCTCAGGTGCGCACGGGCGCAGAGGAGGGATGGCCCCACAGATGGAGGGGCCCTCCCTTCTGGGGAGGGGCCATTTGGGAGTGATGGAGAGGAGCGGGGATCTGGGAGGGTGTCCAAGGTAATGGCTGTCGGAAGAGCTTTCCGGGACTCGCCAGCAACAGGTGCAAAAGCCCTGGGGCCGGGAAGGGAGCGATGCCCTTGTTGCTGAAGCTGCTTCCGTGACAGTCATGCTGCAGTATATAAATGTATCAAATCAACACGGATTGTACACACTTGAAGTCCCCTAAGGTTCTATGTCAAATACCTTTCAAAAAACCAAAAACAGAACCAGGGAAAGAAGTGGTAGGCAGGGGCCAGGTCCTGTGAAGCTTTTAAAAGGCTTTGAGGTGTGTTTTGAATAGAGTGGGGAGCCTTTGTGGGTTTGGGGGAGGAGTAATAGGATCTGATGTTCGGTTCTAAAAAAGGGTCTTCTAGAGCACAGGTGTGTGCCTGGCAGCTGAGGCCTGACCGCCAAATCTGGTCTACTTCCTGTTTTTGGAGGGCCCACAAGCTAAGAATGAGAGTGGTTCTTAGGTTCCTGAGTGGTAGGAAAAAAGCAAAAAAGAGTCTTTCGTGACAAGGGGAAATTTTATGAAATTCAGATTTCAGTCTCCATAAATAAAGCTTTATGGGAGCAGCCCTGCCTGTTGCTGGCCACACACGAGCCTGGGCTGGGGCTGCTTTCATGGTGCCGTGGCAGAACGGGGGAGTTGTGACAAACACTGGGTGTCTCTCAGAACCTAAAATACTTATGCCCTGCCCGGTTACAGAAAAAGTTTGTGACATGTGATGTGGAGATTAGTGAAGGAAGTGATGAACACAAGCATACCAGGTAGGAGTCCATTACACTGGCCCAGTTAGAGGGGTTTGCACTAGATGGACTCCGTGGACATGGAGTCAAGAGCGTGGATTTAGGGGAAGTCGTCGTGGTAGAGTCAGCAGCAGTAGGGAAGATCATTCCCTAGGTTTTTGTGCTGAATAACCATGATTCTACCAACGGCTTGCTGTGCACCAGGCCCTGTGCTCAGTACTTGATTGGTCCTCGTGACGCCTCTGCTGCTGTTGTGCTCGTTTTACAGATGAGGAAACCAAGGCTTGAGAGGATCAGTCATGTGCCCCAAGTCGCACAGCTAGTACATGACTGAGCCAGGGTGCAGGAGCCTGGCCTTTGAATCTGAGCTTTAAGTAAAGGACCTGTGTCAGGCTACCCATGACAACAAGGTGTTACCTTCTAACCATGTTGGGAATGATAGCGGCCTCATGTCCCGGATTCTTCCTTCTCTGCACCAAGAAATGTGCTTTACACACGTGAACTCATCGGACCTCATGCGAATCTCATACCCACTTGTCCAATAAGAAGATGGAGGTACAGAAGAGGGCCTCTTTTTGTTGTAGTGAGTGATCCGGCTGGGGCGGTAGTCCGGCTCTGATTTCCTGATTGCTGCTTTAACCGTGGCTTCGAGATGGGTGTTGTGGCGCATAGTGCAGTTGGGGCGGAGTTGGGTGTCTGGGCCCAGGCTCGTGGCCCAGCCGTGGGTGCCGTCAGTGAAAGCACAGCATTGGCAGCACCGTGAAGCACCTTTAAAGACCGGCCACATGGGCCACGTGCTACGTGAACATTTGTCTTGCCCCTCACTGTCCTTGTTACACTGCCTTATCTGAACCTCAGGACAGTTTACAGACTGCTCTTGTCTGTTTTACCGGAAACACCCGGGGAGAAGGTTCGACCCGCCCAGAACCACAGCAGGGGAGTGGGAGCTGGGTTTTGACCCAGGCAGTCCAATTTAAATGTCCATTCTCTCCATTTGATAATGGACCAGCAATTAACGTTTCATAACGGACTGTGTGCTCTTGTAGAGGTTATCAAGAATGAGTGACAGAACAGGAACTTTTTTGATGTGTAATAACACTTGGACATTAAAAAAAAATGCTCTCTTCTACCAGATAACTGGCTTAATCTCTTCAAATATTTTTTTTGATTTTTCATTATATTGAGTTAGCCAACATACGGTACATCGTGAGTTTTTGTTGTAGTGATCAATGATTCATTCATTGCATGTAATACCCAGTGCTCATCACAACACGTGTCCTCCTTGGCTTTATTTTCAGATTCACGTGGGGTGAAATGTCATCATGTTACAACTTACTTTTAAATTATTCAGCCTAAAGAGTATTTCATTTATAGCTACAGAAAAAGAGAACCAAGGATCTAAGTGAAGGTTATATAAAAGTGTATGTTTTGCTGTTACTTCAACTTTTGTGTAAGATTAAAACATTGAAGTACAAAGTTGAGATGTCCTTGAAGTGGTGGATAAAGTGGACGTGGACCCTCCACGCACTGGCATATCCCTCAGCCATGAGCGCTGGAACATGCTACAGTGGGGATGAAGGCTGGCAACACCAAGCCAAGTGGTAGATCCAGACATGAAAGATTAGGCGTCCTTTCATTCCTCTTGTACAAAAGTGCCTGGCATGGACAAATCCATAAAGACTGGAAGAGGAGTGGCAGCCGGGGGCGGTGGAGAAGGGATGGGAAGTGCCTGTGAAGGAACGGCGTTTCTTGGTGGTGTGATGAAATGTGGAATTGGATAGTGTTTGTGGTTGCTCAAGTGTGGGCATGTCAAAACCACGGAGCCGTACATCTCAAAATGGTGAATTGTTTTGTATGTGGACTGCGTCCGTGACAAAGCATCTAGAAGGGAAGCCTTGGTACCCTTCTGTCAGGGTGCTTGCTCCGTGGCAGGTGCTGTCGGCTTGGTGGAGGGGGTGTGGCTCCGAGACTCAGGTCTGGGCGTGAAGCCTGCCAGGCTGGACCTCAGGGTGACTTAGCTCCTCATCTGGCTCGCCTCGTTTTGAGGAAGTCTGTGTTTCTAAGGCACTTTTTATGCTTCTCTGTCACCCCCCCATCTCTGATATAGGGCCTTTAGGAAGTGTTCCCAACGAGAGATGAGTGGGGTCAGGCTGTGCAGCTTTGGGAGGTGTCCACTGGCTTGGGACAGCAGATGGGCCACTAAAGATGCCATGGTGATCCACACTGATGCAAATCGTGTCAGTCCCTTCATCCTCCCCTGCGCTTCAGCTGTTTGAAAGGTCACATTCTTTTTCTAAATAGCAAACTGAAAGAAGAAAAGCTTACTTTACAGATGTAGAGAGCAAATGATATTTTTTTTTCCTAGTGGAAAAAAAGTGACAGTCTCGTGCATTTGAAAGGATTTTTCCAAAGCAGCCAACTGTCTGGCTTACTGTATGTGGCTCTGTTCTGTTAGCTGCACTTTTCTGAGCTGAGGGCAGTGGTATCTGTTGACCTGTCACATGAGAGGCTGTTTACCCTCCAAGGGGAGGGCTAGAGGCCCCTGCGCGCAGATGATGATGTAATGTGACTGGCTGTGGGCTTGCCAGCTCAGGGCACAGAAGCATGTGATTTGCAGTTTATAGGATCCGGCTTCCCATTTG
Organism: Ursus americanus; assembly: GCF_024610735.1. Lineage (NCBI taxonomy): Eukaryota > Metazoa > Chordata > Mammalia > Carnivora > Ursidae > Ursus > Ursus americanus. The sequence goes on along the minus strand of NC_142156.1, from coordinate 22,656,830 downwards.
TAGGAAAAAAATCACTGGTATGTGCTTATTTAGGGCCTTAGTAAGAGGCTTTGATTTCTAAAGTAACGTTAGAGAATTAGACTTGGACGTTCAAAGCAGCTGGATGCCAAGTTCACGCGGGACGATGTGCACAGTGTCGCCATAGGTGATGAAAGGGTCTGATGTACTTCAGCTAGTACGTACATTGTCTGCATTAAGTGTAGATGTTCTGTTTTACCGGCCCTCTTCCTTTTGAGGCCTGCTGAGCGCCCCCCATTACTGGTTCTTATATCTTTAGTTATATTTTCTCTGTAACCATTTCTCTGCTTTTGATTTTTCTTTCCTCTGGTCTTTCTTTGAATAGCGTGAATATTTGCGTCCAGTTTAGTGACATTTGTATGCATTGTGTCCCCATGAAGAGCTGTCTTAGAAATAAGAGAAATTCCCGGGACAACTCGTTGACTCTGTCCTCACGCCAGCATTTGGTGTAGGACCTCCGTCCTAGTCTGACATAGACGGGAGAGTTGAAGCCCCTCCTGAGAATGTGTGGTTTACTTAAGACTCAGATTTTCAGTCTGGGATGCTGGTGACCATGTTATCAGCTCAAGCATGTCTCTTGCCAACACAGTAGCCTTACTTACTCATTTTGGATTAAAATTTTTTTTTCTTTTGAGGAGCACACAATTTTATTTTATACCTGTACTTTAATTTCAAAAAAACAGAGGTTACAATATTGTATCAAGTTATATGATTGCTAACAAGGTGCTTTTTTGTATCTTGGACTTGGTTGTTTGGGCCCCCATTGAAAACCTTTTTTGTGCTCTTCTGGTGGAGATTGTTCTGTGGAACCTGTCAGATCTATGATTGGCACAGAAATCAGTCTTTTGATAACTTGTAACATAAGGAGGAGACAGCAGAGGTTCCTAGAACAGCAAGCCGAGGACCATCTTTCTTTGCAACCCAGCATCGACCTTTAGCTAGTAAGCTTGTTTAGAAATTGTGTGAGATTACTGGCTAGAGTAGAGTGGTGTCCGTGTAGACGTGGACGTCACGGTGAGAAGGGAAGGAGTGGGGGGTGCCTGCCCCCACGTGGAGTGCCACCGGCGCTGTGGGGCCCGTCGCAGTAGTCCCGTGGGGAATGTTACCTGGTGCTTCTGCCGAAGTTCAGGAGGTGAGCAGTTGTTGAACCCTCCAGGAATCTCTGTCCTTGCCAGCGTGTCTCCCGGCTCCCTCCATAGTCTTCCTGGTCTGAAGTAGCGTCTAGTGTTTCAGTCTGGAGTTTCCTCCGTGGCCCGGATTGAGCAAGGCGTGGAGCTATACAGCAGTGGTTCTAAAACTTACTGTGAGTAGAAGTCACCTGGAAAATGTTTAAAAGGCTGATTCCTGGTTCCCAACCCCAGAGATGATGACTCGGTGGTCTGGCCTGAGAGCCTTGTGAATCGGCACTTTTGGGAAGCATTCCAGTGTTTGCAGAGCAGGCGGTCCCCAGATGTTACTTTGAGAAACTCTCTTGGATTTCCTGGTTGTGAGCACACTTAAGCACGACTCAGAAAGTGTAGCGGTTGAAGTTGTGGGGTGCTCCTTCGGCAGGGGTCTGGAGCGTATCTGTAAGCAGAGCTGAGTGTGCTGCGTTTCTTACACGCTGCCATGATGACGGTGACCATGGTCACTTCATCACACAGGCTTTTCATCCGTGAAGATTACCATGTTTCAAAGTCTGTTTCCTCCCTGTTGTTTTAGGTTAAAGACCGAGGTCCAGAAGCCACAAGAAGGTTTTTTAATTGGTTTTATTGGAGCATTAACCTGGGAGCGATCATTTCGCTGGGCGGCATCGCCTATATTCAGCAGAACGTGGGCTTTGTGACCGGCTACCTCATCCCAGCGGTCTGCGTCGGCGTCGCTTTCCTGGTCTTCCTCTGCGGCCAGAGCGTCTTCATCACCAAGCCTCCCGATGGCAGTGCCTTCACCTATGTGTTCAAGATACTGGCATATTCGTGCCGTCCCCAGAAGCCAATCAGAGATCACAGTCAGAGTGGGTGAGTGCCGAGTTGTGATCATAGGCTCAGCCTAACACGACTTTCCCGTCGCTGTGAATAAAGTACTCGCTTATGTCTGACGCAGGCTATCTGCAGGGCTCTGGGCTAGTCTAATGTCTCGTGTCAGCTCGAGGGGTGGTGTGGCATTACTGTCTTCCAGCAACCTGATTCCAAGCTCATACTTTTAGTGCTTAACTTCCACATTGAATTTCTTCTCAGTGCTGATTTAGATGGACTTCTTGCCTATATAAAGATGAGGGAGGTAGGGGTGCCTGGGTGGCTCAGTCAGTTAAGCGTCTGCCTTCAGCTCAGGTCATGATCTCGGAGTCTTGGGACCAAGCCCCGAGTCAGGCTCCCTGCTCAGTGGGAGCCTGCTTCTCCCTCTGCCCCCTGCTTGTGGTGTCTGTCTCTCTCTCAAATAAATAAATAAAATCTTTCAAAAAAAAAAAAAGATGATGGAGGTAGAAATTGGCAGAGAGACACTCTACATATTGTGTACATTTCTCTTCGTATTCTAAAAAGCTTTAGACCCATTTGAATGACAAATCAAGCAGTTGCTTCCTTTGTGGGTACCTCCCTGTGCTCCTTAAACAGTAAGCTGTTGTTTCCCACTTCTGAGTCAGCAGCTGTGTTGGGTCAGGGTGGGCCCATCATCCCATTGTCACCGCAGCCGCTCTGTGACAGAAGGACATTATAGCATCTGGAGATGCAGGTTGGGAAACTACAACATCCCCTTTGTGTGGGACTTCCCTGTTTTAGCACCAGAGCCCCACGTCCTGAGGTTTGTAGCACTGAAAGCCCCACGCCCTGGGGAAGTCCCAGGCAAACTGGGATGGATGGTAGGTCACCATCGATGCATATTAATAAGGCAAGTCCGGAACTTAGCCCGAGAAAAGACCTCAACAGTTTTGGTGTTTGTTTGTTGAAGCGTAATCTTCTCGTAGTACAGTGCATCCCTCGTAGCTGTACAGTTCTGAAATTATGACAGTCTTATTTGACCATGTGATCGTGGTGCGGTCAGAATATAGAGTATTTCCATCACCCCAGAGAAGTCCCTGGGACCCATTGTAGTCAACCCCCTCGGAATATTTTGATCAGAGTAGACGTTCCTGAGGGATGGTCAGTCCCTGAGCCAGAGGCTGACATTCAGCCACACGGAGCCTTCTGCCTCTCAGGGCAGCACGCTCATGGCTGGGTGGCCCTGACTGCTGGAAGGTTCTGCAGGCCGACCCCAGACCTGCTGCCTCCTGGCTGATCTGCTTCTATCTTACGTATGCCCTTGGAGTTACGAGAATGTCTGATATTTGCTTGCACGAGGTAGGCTTGAAGCTGCTCCGGAATAGCTCTTGTGGCCCCGCCCCTGGGCTTCAGGCTGCGGCTCCTCCGCGGTCCCTGCACGGGGTTCCCGCAGGCCCCGCAGCCAGTCCTGGAATCTGCAGGGGTCAGTGTGGCATTCAGACTCCTCGTTTGGAACTGCCGATGGTGGCACCACACTGAAGAATGTTTAAAAATTCAAACCATGCCTCCCTGTTCTGCTTTGCCAGAGCCTGACTTTCACTAGGCAGAAGCGGGGTTTCACATCCCAGGTGTTCATTCTGTAGATTGATTACTCACAAGCAGAATACATCTTCTTGTAAAGTTTCAGTGTGTCGGTGTGGGTGGCACCTGGTAGACATTTCAGTGAGAGGACAGTACTGCTTCATGGACGGTTTTGGGTTCTGAATGCGCAAATGGCCTGATGAGAAAGATCTGGACTTCTATTTGGAAATCTGATTTCCTGTTAGGTTTGTTTTTGGACAACTGGCACAGTTAAGATAAAAAGGAGAATCTTGCAGAGAGGCCGGTGGTCCAGAGAATTCTCAAATTATGCTCTCCTTGTACACAGAGTCTGAGCTCTGTGACCTTGGGCAGGTGAATGACCTTGCCAAGCCTGCATTCCCTTTTTGTACAGTGGAGAGGGGCTCATCTCACACGATCATTGTGAGGTCTGAGAAGCTGACGTGCGCACAGCTCTCAGCAGAACACCTGGCCCATGATGAGAGTCCGGCTGATGTCAACTACTTGGTCAGGATGCTCTTGCAGAAAGTCGGCTCCAGAAATCGAGGGAAGTTCAGCATCGCATCACCCAGTGTTTCCTTTATCTGGCCCGGTTCTGGTTTCCTTCTGGCCTAGGTTGATCTGTGTCTCAGAGACTAGTTTAATGCTCAGTCCCTGTGTATCTGTTCAGTTCATCAGACTGAGTGGAAATAGCTCTAAACCTTCTTTGAGATACAAACCTCGTGGAGTTGAGAGGCTGAGAATTAATAGACGCCGTTCCTGGGAGAGTATCTTCCTGGGAGAGTGCAGCCGTGTGTGCGTAGAGACCCTGCACACAGTTCCAGGGAGCACGGCCTCCTGGAGCTGGGGCGCGTTCTGGGTCCCGTCTATGTTTCACGTCATGTGTGTCTGTGACTCCATGTTGGACCCTGTGTGTTGCAAAATGATACACTAACAACGTGTGTGAGTTAGGGAAAGTGTGAGGTGCGTGTCAGCTTAGTACTTTTCAGAATACCTTCATGACGTAAGCTAAGTAATGTAACCAGTAACATGTTGAGTGATTCTGTGTGTAAAAATGGATTTGTTACTGGTCACTGACATGTTTTTAGAGAGACACATGTAGCATGATGAGGCATCACTGATAGTATCTGAAAGAGGTATGCAAGGACTTTACATTTTCTCTTGGCCAAAAAAATAAAATAAAATAAAATTGAAAAGCTGCAAATATTTTCAAATGAAAGTGTGGATAGAATCTTTGGAGTTTAGAATTTCTCTTTGAGTGTGGTTTTCCTACGTACAGTCAGGAGTAGTGTCTTTCTAAATTTATTCGTGTATCTCTAGCACCGGGTAGAACGGACCTGGGCGTGTAGTACGTGCCTGATAAATATTTGTTGAATTGAATTTAGTTGTCCAAAATTTGGCTAAAATATTAAGTTATAATTTTTAGTCTTTTGAGTCCCCCCCCATACTCTAAATGTTCAGATGAAGAAATGTCAGTGTTGTGAGACAAAAATGATTTAAAATAGTAGTCACTTAGTTATAAATTGGATAGGAGTTTATAAACTAAAAAGCAGACCACTGCCATTTATATATGAGTCCCAGAATTGGAAGAAGGGAAGAATTCTTAACGGTAATTCATTATCTCCTGGTATTTCTGGCTTTAGAGAATAGTTGGCAAATAAAACAAAATTTTTTTTTTCTGTTTTATCCCTAAGAATCTAAGAGCATACATCTCTGTTGGAGTGTTTTGGAGCTATCCACAGGGACGTGCTAATTTTATAATTAATGCAACTGTCCTAGAATAAGCGAACAGGTGCAGCTGCTAATGCATGAGCCACGGCCAGAAGGCCTGAGCTGTGACCATGCCCGACACACCTGAGCGGGAGGGTGAGGCCTGTGGCCAGGGAGCAGAGGGGCAGGTGGTGTCCCCTGTCCCTGGGCCTCAGGCTCTGCAGCCAGGGCCCTTTCGGCCAAATCCCAGCCCCGTTCTCTGGCTTTGTTACCTTGGGCACGTTCTCGACCCTCTCCGTGCCCTGGCTTCCTCCATGGTGCAGCAGGACCAGTAAGACGACCCTGATGCATGCCTCCCAGCGCCGTGGTCCAGGTTAACGAGCGAGCACCCAGTGCCACCGGCTGCCTGGTGACATCGTCATGTCGCTGTTGCGATTGCAGTGCCCTGCCAGAGCAGAACCCTTCCTCACGGGCCCATCAGCGGCTGAACTCTAAGTCAGCAGCGTTAGTAACAGCGTCAGTGTTATGCTTGTGACGTTTTCACATTTGAAAAAGCCAAACAGTCCAGCCCATTTTTTTCCCTCAAACGCTCATCCAGCTGTGTAGCTGAAGTAGTGGCCAGCTTCAGACGGAACCGCTGGCCTTGCTCGGCGAGGGTGACGGGAGCCGGGCTAGAGACCGGACGCCGCGCTGTGTCTGCGGCCTGGTAACGTGTCAGGAGCCGCAGGCGTGCGTCCTGAGCAGGCGCGTGCGCGTGCTTCCCGCCGGTCCGGCGGCTGTGCTTCGTGTGCGCGGTTAGTGAGGAGCAGGGTGACTTTAGCAGACCAGTGCAGCGCGCTGGCTTCCTGCCTCCAAACTTAAATTGTTGCCACAGACTTGATTTCTGGGGCTGGAAGAAAACTAACTCCTTCATTTTATCTCCCAAAGTGAAGGCCTTGGAGTCCTTCAGCACTCTTCTAAACACAGTCTGTTTGATTCATGTAAGAGGTCTCGCGGAGGGCCGTTTTCGGAGGACACGGTGGAGGACGTGAAGGCCCTTGTGAAGATCATCCCCGTGTTCTTGGCTTTGATACCGTACTGGACGGTGTATTTCCAAGTGAGTGTGATGGTCGGGTATCCGTTGCTTTCCGTCCCCACCCTCGCGTTGGTCGCCCCCAAAGCGCAGGGCCGCCGTGCTCTCCTTTGCGGAGTCTCTGGGATCTCGGAGTCCTGCGTCCGGCTGTGTCAGGCGTTTTGAAAACCTTTGCATGAGAGAAGCTGAGAGCGGGTGTGCTTCTGTGTTTCCAGGCCCCACCTGTGGTTTAATTCCTCTGTTGCTTCTTTTCCAAAGCTGATGTCCAGATGACCTGTATGAGGACCAAACACTCGATCTGTTTTCAGAGCCGAGCCCCGCGCGCGTCCTCGCGGAGCGGTGTAGGGTGGGCAGCAGGCTGGCACGCGGGAGTGTCCCCACCCCTCACCATGCCCTTTCCACACCCAGATGCAGACAACGTACGTTCTGCAGAGCCTTCATTTGAAGATCCCGGCGATTTCCCGCATTACAGCCACGCCTCATACGGTGAGAACTGAAATGATGTGAAAGTGTCACCCGGAACTTATATAACGGGCGGGTGCCTTAGGCCAGTCGTAGGTCCTTCACGAGGGTCCGCGGCTGCTCGAGCCAAAAGCTTTCTCTTTGGGACTTCTGCTTATGTTACAGACTGCTTCTGTCGGCTGTGTTGTTCCCTAGGTGATTGACGGATGTCAGCCAACCACTACTATTCCCACCTGACTGTTCTCTCCCTAAAAGCACAGAACAATGCAAATGCACTTAGACATGAAAATCTTTTTCAGTTCCAGTGTCTTGAAACTGAGACTTTTTCCCTAGGAGGGTGTACTCTGTAGGAATGGACTCTTCTAGAATAAAGATTTTCTCAGACATCAGCGATGAGGTGAGTGAGGACCTGCTCCTCCCGAGAACTAACCTTGTCTCGTGCGTTTCCATTCCAGTTCCCGGCGGCCTGGCTGACCATGTTCGACGCGGTTCTCATCCTCCTGTTAATTCCCCTCAAGGATAAACTGGTTGATCCCATTCTGAGAAGACATGGCCTACTCCCGTCATCCCTAAAGAGGATCGCCGTTGGAATGTTCTTTGTGATGTGTTCTGCCTTCGCTGCAGGTGGGGAGGCGTTTCGGTCGCATTTCTGGAGCTCGAAACTGGTGTTCGCCGCCGTGGGTGTCTCGGCACCGTGACCAGCCCCAGGTCACACTGCATGTGCACGCCCTAATAGAGGACAGCCATGGGGGGCCGTGAACGGGGGTGTTCACTTTCTGGTTTCCGTTATGTGAAGGTTAAGATTTTCTCCCTGAGGCTGTGCCGTTTCTCTTCTAGAGCTGAAACCGGTAAAGTGCTCTGGAAAGTGACTTTTGGCTTGGACCGCTGGGGGCTTGTTCTCTCCCTTCCGATTGAGATTGTGGACGACTGTTGATCACTGAATGGATGAATTTTTGTATCCGTCTCAAAGTCATGGGTTCACCCTTAACGTTCTTAACTTTAGGTCCAGAGTCACCTTTGGTCTGCCCCTGAACAATGGCGTGTGTGTTTTGTGAGGAGAAAGGTTTTATCAAGTCCAGGTCCGTGACCAGCCCCCATCCCCTAGAGAGGGGATGTGAGCCTGCACCCCAACCCCGATGAGGGGAGTGTTCCTTTGGGGGCCCCACTGTGTCTTCATGACTCTTAAATTCTGAACTGGGAGGTTGGTGGACTATCTTCTATGGACGTTCTCAACTCTGGAGTTCTTCCTTCATTAATATTTTGAAAACTGTGGAACCATAAGACAGCTTAGTTACATAACAAGAACAGAAAAGCTGATGTTCCTGAACCAACGGTATATCGCGCACTGTTACGAGGAATTTAACGTTAAGCACTGCTGAGACAGAATTTAATATTCTCCAGCACTGTTTCCCAGCAGCCTCTGTGCACTGTCCCCAGAGTGAACATATTGATATAGTACTTAATAGATTTAAAGAAATGAGTCCCTAGGCTTAAGAAATCTATATTCCAGGGACCAGGACATTTTAGAAGACAATTACGTTTTCTCTTGATCAAATAGATAATTAAAGTGAGGTCGTGTCTGAATGAAGTTTTTACTGTGTGCTCTGTTCATGATTCTGTTTCCCTTCCAATCCTGTGGCACATGGGGAAATAAGCAAGAGCAAATAAAAACTAAATTGCAGTGGGGCTGTAATTGCGGGTCTCATTAAGCAGGATCAGAGATCATCAGGGCTGTCGGAGTCATAGCTGCCTGGGGACGGTGTCTGATTGTCTGTCCTGCCTCCCCTGAGCACCTACCACGGGCTCAGCTTTGGCCCCTGCAGCTCCCTTCTGTCCCTGCACTGGGGGGCCCTCTCTGCACCACGGCCACGTCAGTCATGTGCCAAGGAAGGGGGTCCTTGTTCTCTCCCCAGGAAGGGCGGTGTCCTCGGTTTTCAGGCATTCCCTAGGAGATTCTGGGCTTGGGCTCCTTTTACCGTAATCTTTTCTTCCGGTGCGATTGCTGGCCCGGTAGCTTCTGGGGGCCGCCCTGAGAACCAGGGAGGGCGTTCCTGTCGTCTCTGCACATGTTTGTGTAGGAGGCAGCTGACAGATGAGTGACCTGAGAATACCCCGTGGGAATGGCATCCACCCTTCACCAGTGCCAGCAGAGTGCACGGCACTTCACGCCCAGAGCTGGGCAGAACAGGCCCTGCTCTGCAGGCTGCCTGCGCCCTGGGGGTGGGGGTGAGGGACTGGTGTGGTCATGCGGCCTGAGGCTTCTGAGTTGGAATTGCTTTCTTAGAAATGGAAAGCACCCACTACGCTTGTGTTCTTCAGTAGTGGAAAAGGAGCCCCAAAGTCATCGGTTCGGAAATTTTAAGTATCTGGTACTTGATGTAAGCACAGTTTATTAAATGTAATGTAAACAGTGGCTTGAGCTTCAAGCAGTTTTATTTCCAGCTCTAGCAAGTATTTAATTGGAACATTAATAGGCTTTGAGTAGAGATTGAAACCATCCTAGCAAACCAAAATTTTAATAGAAAGGAAACTGTTTTGCCTTTGAACTTACTACCCTCCCTGTAACCAATCAGTATCTTCCATTTAGAACCATGCCTGCTGGTAATGGTTCATTCTTTCAGGTCTTGCAGCTGAGAATCAGGCAGGTCCCAGGGGTTTTTTCAAGTGTGCATAAGGAAAAAGGAAGTGTGTTCACAGGTTAGATCTCCTTTTCCCCTTAAAGAACTGTGTGTGTGCTCCTGAATTACTGGGGCGATAGATGCTCACTGGAGGGGAGGTATCTTGGAAGCATGAAGATGAAAATAAAAACCAGCTGTAATTTCCCTGGAGACGCTCACCATTAGGACAGTGCAAACCTGCCTGGTCTTGGTGTGTCTGCACACGTGTACCCCCTCTGTGATTTTGCAGAAACAAAATCCTTTTGTGCAAGCTGATACGAGTCTGATGAAGAAAAAAATAAGTGTCAGGAAAACCATAAGAGTGTATAATAAAATATAATAAATAAGAATTAAGGAGGGAAAAACTGCAAATACAGACGAGCCCCCCCCATGCACACGCACGTGCAGGCACGCACACACAGACACACACAGACACACACACAGTTAAGCGCTTATAATTCCACCACCTTAGGAAATCTGTAATTGCATTCTGCAGGTGCATGGGAAAATTGCATACGTGTTATGTGGTAGATACATTTATATTTCCTTTGTCATGCTTTGAAAACCAGCCCTGAAGTATCATGAATATCGTTCCATGTCAGACGTTTTCTCTGCAGTCCTCTGGGGTTGGGGGTTGGAGTGCTTGGGTTCATGACTCTGGGCCTTACTGCAGGGGATTTCTGCAAGTGTCATCATGGCATCCCTGTAAGGCTTTGGATAATCTGACGGAATTCTCTTCTGGGAAGGTAGTGACTCCGCCATCATCCCAGGCTGGTGGTGCCCACCCGTCCATGTGCTGGCCCCTCCATCACCCTTGGAGTGCTCGTCACACAGGGGTGTAGGCGGGAGTCTGTGCGCAGCCTTCAGGGCCAGAGAGCATCCTGAAATTGGGGCAGAACCCGCTGAGAGCCTTTTCCTGGGTCATACCTGCCATTAGTAAGAACCATGGGCCCACAGCAGGTTTTCAAAACTTAGTATCATACAGTCGATCCATGGTCATGACAAATGCACAGAGAAGAGCCAGGGAGACCCTAGAGTGTCCATAACCCCCCATCCAGGGTGACCGCATGATGTCTTCCTAGGACATTCGCTGTTACAGCTAAGTTCGTCTTTTTTTTTAAATAGAAGTGAAACAAACCATTCATAATTGCTCTTGCATATTATATACATACCGCTTTTCTATGTCAATTACACATTTAAATCATGGTTTTTAACAACTACACAATATCGCATTGTTAAATATACCATCGGTTCCTAGACCAGCCCTCTCTCAGTCCATAGGATGGCTGACACCAGTCTATCTGCACGCCAGACACGCTTGTGCAGGTGCCCTCGTCCGTCCACATGTCTGCCCTCGGCTTTGGGTCCCCTTGGTGGGAAGTGTTGAGGCCACGGGCATGGGTTCTGCTGTCTGCTCCCTTGTCAGTGCTCGTTAGTTTTTCTGTGACTCTCTTCCCTGAAGGATTTAAACACAGTACATCTTCATTTTAATGTATGTTATGGTGATGGTGATTTCCCTCCCACACATCATCAGTCCTCGGATTCTGTGTGCCGTTATGCCCAGTGGCGTTTTGTACCAGGGTTTTCTTGTTAATGTTGACCTGTAATCAAAACTTTCATCAGAGGAATAGTCTTTCCAGGGTTTTCATCTTTTCTTTAATTTTATTTATGGCATCTTGCAGTTTTATGCATTTCTTCATTTTAGATCCTGTGCATTTTGTGTTAGGTTTATTCCTAACTACTTGATGTATTTTTGCTCGATCACATGAGGAATTTTTTAAAAATTCTGAGTTCAAATGAATTCTTTTCAAACAGTCACTTATTTTCTTCAGAAAACATGGTTCCTCTTCCTGCCTTCACGGTGGTTCTCCGTCCCTGTGTCTCTGTTGGGCGGTGTTGGCGGGACTGTGTGCGGCGCTGGGAGAGCTGGTGGTGATGGAAGCCCGCTCCCGCTGGGACTTCGACGGGGCACCTCCAGGGCAGCTCCCCAGGGAGCTTAGAACCTGAGTTTGAGACACATTCGTGGTGATGCTAAATTTCTAACCTTTATTTCAAGTTTATTGGGTATTTCTGGTAGAAATGAATGTCAGATTTTTCTCCAGTAACATATTTTGGGTTCCAGGAGGATTACATGCCCCCCCCCCCCGGTATTCATGCTTTTTATTTATATTAAATTCCTGGTACTCACTCCTGCGGTTTCTAAAACAAACAAGTTTGTCCAGAGGGCAAGCTGACTGACTGCCGTCTACTGTTTTATTCACACCTGTGTGCCTCCATCCCTAGTTGACACCAGTCTGGGTTTTGGTGTTGGGGTCGTGTAGCTTCATAAAAGGAGTTGCTGGACCCCCACTTTCTGTGGGCAGGAGAGTAGTTCAGCAGGGGAATTCTCCGTGTGCTCCCCGGGGAGCTCAGACCTGTGCCTAGAAAAGCATATGAACGCGTTACTCTCTCAGGGGGAATGGGATGATGTTTTCACCTTTTTCTCAGTTTTGTCCAGATTGTGTTTTCTCTTGAATCACTTAAGTGTTTTTTTAAAAATGTCCCAAGTAAACCATTCATTTTATTGAGTTTTAGAAAAATTATTGGACTGGAGATAAAAATTGTCTTTTAAAAAAATCTGTCGTGTTTCCTTCCTCATTTCCAGTTTTGTGTATTTATGTGCTCTTTTTTTTAAATTAGGTTTGCCAAAACTGTATGTATTTGATGATTTTTCCATAGAAGTATTTCTTGAATTTATCAGTTTGACCTTCTCTGTGTTTTCTAACAATAGAGAATAATTGAGATATAATTTCTCTCCATTACCTTGGGTTTGTTTTGTGATTTTCTCTCATGAGTTAGAGTCTTTCTTTACTTTTGCCTCTTGTTCCCTGTTTAATAGTGAAAACCGTGGAATGGCATGAATTTGCCTGTCACTGCTGCTTTGTCAAGTCTCATGTGCTGGGATTGGTTGTGATTGTGTTGTTTTCTAAGACTACTGAACCTGGCTTTCACTTCCTCTATGACGCAAGAGTAATTCCAGAGACCTGTTTCCCTCCTACTGATGTTCATCCATTGGTTAATGATGCCTCGTCCTACTGTGGAATTGGGAGAGATCATGGCTTTGGAACTCCCGCATTCGGACTTCAAGCCCTCCTTTCCGGCCTGGTAGCACTTTCTGGAAATATTTGTAGGAGACAGAGAGGATGGTTCCTCTGTTGGAGCGCCATCGGCTGTGTTCATCAGATGCGTTCTAGCAGGAGCCCTGAACTGCAGGGCCTGCGAGGGGCTCTGGGGGTCCAGGAATATGTGGTGGTCTCTGCATCATCGGTCAACAGGGCATGGTCCTGCCCACACCCTCTCTCAGACACTGTGTGGGTCTCCCAGAGTGACCCCATGAGCGCTGACCTTTGTGTCCCCTCCATTCAGTGAGTTCTGAGCTGTGTGTTGTGTCCACAGAGGCCAGGGCCTGCCTTTGGGCCTCCGGATGGCAGCCCTTGGACCAGACGAGCCCTTGGTGGTTTTTGTCTTCTGTTCTGACGAGGACTTGGAGAGGCACGTGTCTGTCTTCTCTGGGGTTAACTGTGGCCCCTGTGGGAAGGTGGCCCCTTGGGGGAGAGGTGGTGCATGTGGGGGTCCTGAGCCCGTGTGTGAGGCCAGATTTTGTGCTGCTCCCCTTTCAAGAGCAAGGTGCCGTTAGTGTCCCTGGCTTCTGTGGAGAATAAATGCTATGGTGTCTGTGAAGCGGGGGGCAGAGGGCTGTGCGTTGACGCAAAGGGCCCGCATGAAATGGAGCACATCTGTGATTTCCGGTGTGTTTCTCTTGAATCTTTCTGCTCTTGTCACGTGGTGTCCCCTCTTCCTTTGCTGCTGACCTCTTCCTTTGCTGACTGCTGCTGCGTCTTGGCTGTCCTTCCTGTCCCCTGACCCCCTCAGTGCTGGTGTGCATTCCACCCCCGTCCTATCCAGTGGGTTTGGTCTGCTTTGACCCCTGCAGAGTCATCGGTCCCTGAAGAGTGTGCTGCGTCCGCTGTTCCGGCACCTTCCTTCACGCTCGTGCCTATGCTTCCTTGTTAGCTCCCTGCTGTTACCGCAGGACGGACTGTTCCAGGGCCTCAGTGGTTGGCATCTCCCCTTCCTCCGTTATCAGCTCCTGCGAGCAGGGCTCCGTCCCGTTGTCTTCTGCGCGGTCGGCCACGCGCTCCACGCCCCTGATCCTTCCTACCACAGGAGAGCTCTCGTTCATCTTCACAGGCTCTCTTCCTGGCCTCATCCTCTGTGTCCCCCTGGCCAGCACCCTTGTTCTGCCTCTTCTCCGCTGGTCTGCATGGCATCTGTGACGTGGGTAAGACCACAGAGCAGGTCTTGTCCCCAATGGCATGCCCCACGCGCAGTTGTAAACATGTCCTCTTACCTGTCTGGCCTCCCCTGTGGAAAAGAGTGTTTTCTCTAGCTTCAGGACTGCTTGAGAGGGTCCTTCCCTACAGAGCCAGCTGCGCTAGTATTGCCCCAGAACCTTCCAGCTGCACGCTGGTAGCCAGTGCAGTGACCTTACAGCGTGAGGGGAACCTCGGCTGACCCAGAGGAAGCCAGTCACACTTTGTACCGTGCCCAGAGGACAGCTGTCACTTGTGCCACCACCAGCATCCTGGCAGAGACAGCCCTGGACACTGCCACACCTCAGACGCCCCGTCCAGAGCAGCCAGGAGCGCCAGACACACGGCTCTGCAGGCCTGGGGCTGCTCCTGCGCTTCCTGCTAGAGGACAGGGTGCGGGGGCTGGGGTCCCCTCCACGTGCCTCTGGGGCAGGGATGCAGGTGTTTCTGATGGAGGTGAGCCAGAGGCCTGTCCTTACCTTGCTCCTTTGATACACGCTGTCCGCATTCTCCTTGTTGGGACATTTCCTGTGACCTGTAGCTTGGGGGCAGATTCCCAAATTCGTTTTCCCGTCCTCCTTTTACTGGTCGCCTGGACCTTTCTCATTCTCAGGTTTTAAAAGGAGTATTTCATAGAGTCCCCTGCCCTCTCCCAGACAGCTGTCCTTCTTCGTACTCTCTGTTTTGAATACATGTGTGTTTGTGTGTATAGTAAATACTAGGGCCCATCATCCCCTTCACGGCTCTTCAGAAACAAAACCGGTGACCTCTCCAACCTAAGAACTTGGAGCTACAGCTGTTGCTTTTAAACTGGTTGGTTTATTTTTTGTTGTACAAGGAGTGGCTGTGCTCTTGCTCGTTTCCTTGTGTCTTTTTGTTGCCCTTGACGACTGACCAGTAACGGAGCGAGATCACGGTGCTGCTGAGGGCGCAGGCTGTTTGCCGGGGTTCACCGGGGAATCTGGCATCGTCAGCCGTGGCAGTGGTTGTAGTCGTACCGGTAGTAAGTCAGTGGACCAGCCTAAATCCGTTAGCGTGGCAAGAAGGGACTACCTCCTGACAAGTGGGTGCCGGCGCTGTGACAGAGGGCGCACAGGTGCGCCATCTAGACATTGGAGGATTAAGTCACACGTGTGGAGCGTCTGTCGTGTGGGGCAGTGTAGAGACCCGCGGAAGTAGTCTGGTGGGATCGGTGCTTGAGAAACTATTTAGGAAGTCGGGAGCCGGGCAGTCCTTTAGGCCGGTTGCTTCTGGGGGCAGCTGTGTCACTGGGCCTTACCTTCTACTTTTTAGAATAGTCAGAGCATCTTGCAGCAAGCCTGTAGTGCTTTAGTTTAACTGCAGATGTGAATGAACAAGTGTCCTATTAACCTCCTTATGAATTCTAGGAATCTTGGAGAGCAAAAGGCTGGACCTTGTTAAAGAGAAAACCATCAATCAGACCATCGGAAAAGTCGTGTATTACGCTGCTGACCTGCCGATATGGTGGCAGGTCCCACAGTACGTGCTGATTGGCGTCAGTGAGATATTCGCCAGCATAGCAGGTGAGGCCTCGCTCCCACCGGGTCTGGGGCTGGCACGGTCCGGAAGGGACGGGGCCAGGATGTCTTCCTGGGTGCTCTGTTAGAACGCATGGAGACGCAAGGGGCCTATTGCCCTTGGGTTTCGTGGCAGCAGCTGTGGTTCAGAAGGTAGTCAGTACAGTGAGACCGTGGCTGAGGTTCTTGTTTCTGGGTATAAAAACAGGGTTCCCAGAGACATTTCTAAGGCTTGTCCACTACCGTGGAGGCGCCACAAGAGAGAGAAGGAGGAAGAGGCCGTGGGTGGTTCATCCCAGATCGGACACTTCCTAACCACAACTCTGTGGTTACGCCGTGGCAGCCCAGCTGCCAGCTGCCACCAGAGCTCTGGGTGTATCAGGTCGCCTCGATGAAGGAGGCAAACCTGATTCCTGAAACCTGTTGCACAGGCCTCTCTCCTCCTGAGAGCAAGATTCTGTGGGGTGTAGACAAGTGCCTTGTGTGCAGACCTGTTCCCAGCTGCTGGAAGGGCGAGACAGAGTGATGACCACAGCCGGATCGATTGTGGGGGGATGCAGGTGGTGGTTCCCCTCCGCACCTGTCCTCAGACTCAACGCAGAATGCGCTCATGACTCTGTGAAGGAGATGAACAGAGTGGTCCTTCGTTTGGAGTATGTTGTAAATCTCCACTTGTAGTTGTTATAAAAATCTGAATTTACAGATGTCTACATTGAAATTATTTTAGAATATATTGCCTTTAAGGTAGAAGTCTTACGTAGAATCCCCATTTTAGTCTGTATATGTTGTTTTCAGACCCTCCTTAGTTGAGAACATAGAAGTTTGCTGCTTTAACCATGTAGATGAAGCAGTACGAGAGCCAACAAGTCAGGTGCTACCGTGATGTTTGAGAGTGAGGACTTGAATTTTTGCTCCATGACTTACTTGAAGGACTGTCATGGTGAATAGAAGGGGCCCCTGATTTTGACCTTGTGTTAAATGCAGTCTTCAAAATAGGGAAGGGAGCTGCCCTGCTTACCCGAGTCCCCACGTGGGGCCCCGTGCTAACCCTGACATATTTAGGCAGGGGCCCTGTCAGCCCACCTCTCACAGAAGCAATGCTCTTCTTTCTGTAGGTCTAGAATTCGCCTATTCGGCCGCCCCCAAGTCCATGCAGAGCGCCATAATGGGCTTGTTCTTCTTCTTCTCTGGCGTGGGCTCGTTCGTGGGCTCTGGACTGTTGGAGCTGGTGTCCATCAAAGCCATCGGCTGGATGAGCAACCACACAGACTTTGGTAAGGGCCACACCGTCTGTTTGAACACGGCCGTTGGCAGAACCCGGCGCTCGGGTCATGTTAGCGGAGCTCGGGCGCTCGGGAGCTGGCTGAGACCCCTCCCCACCTGATCCCCTACGTCCCTGCGAGTTTGCCGGGGCGCAGGTGAGCCCCTCTCTGTTCCGGGGCCAGATCAGCTTGGCCACACCTGCGGGTCTGTGGGGCTGCTGCTGCTTCCTCGACATATCTTGCCTCAGTAGAGTCTGTATCACCAAGTTCTCTTGGTTTACCTTGGTTTGTGTTTGTTCTTCTTTTCATGACAGTACCTTTAAATTTTCTGCTGTTGAAGACACAGATAATAAGGTCCTTTCTTGAGTCACGGCTCTGACTCGTGACCGTCAGGAGGGGATTTTACCGCTGATGCCAGTAGGTGGCATGTTGGGGCGCTGAGCAGAATCACTCACCAAAGACAGAGTTCTGCTGTTCCCAGATCTGTGGTAGCTTTTAACTGGACGCAGGCCATGAAGGTTTCTCTCTTCTTACGTTTTGCCTGTGAAGATGGCCTTATTACTTGTTCTTGCTCAGTCATGCAGCATTTGCTCGGGTCCAGGGCCCTTAGCCACTTTCAGGTCATAAATCTTGAAACTCTGATGAATGCCTGCGGACTTTCCCAAAGAAAATACAGAATTCCAAAGCCCTTCCCTGACTGAGCGAACATTCCCGTCCTGAGGGGCGAGTTCAGGCCTGTGGAGCTGTGGAGTTCCAGTGTGACTTCCGCCCCCGCGGCCCCCGGAGCCCTGGCACGCTGTGCCCGGCTGTGGGAGCATCTCCACGGCTGGCTCAGACCGGGTTGTTCTGAAGAGAGCAGGCAGGGCTGGGGCTTTGCTCTTCCTTCCCGGGCCCCTGGGAGGACCATGGAGCAGGGGCACAGTGGCTTCTGGGAATTCTCACGGGCTCTTGGTGTCCTGTGATCTATTTTGCTGTGCACAGGACAGACCTTCAGAGAAAGTCTTGCTGCAGAGACCAGACTCTGTGATTCTTCTGTTTCTTTGTCTTATTTTTCAGCGTATCTTAAAGGCTTGGTTGGTTTCGGTGATTTCATCCCTCGTCACTGATTAGTGTCTCCAGCTTCACCATCATTCGCCCTTCATTTCTCACAGGCTAGTTTCCGGCTCCCGCCGTGAGGCTCGTCTCCAGTCCCTGTGCCCGGCACACACAGGTCTTAGAGCTGGATCCTGTGTGTGGTGTTGTTTTCAGAGCAGTGTGTCCTAGGACAGCCCTGCACAGTATCTCGTGCTGTCCTGATTTTCACACCAGTAAGGAGAGTTGCAGCGAGCGGTGTCCGAGCCCCCAAGGCCCCGCAGCCCCCAAGGCACGGAGAGGATGTGGACGAGGGAAGCGCACAGTGGGCCAGGCAGCTCCCTCTCAGCGCCCTCCCACCTGGGGGTTTGGGGAGAGAATGGGCCCAGGTAACCCCCACCACACACACCCAAATAAAATCTTGCTTCGGGAGAAGGAGCAGAGGTGTCCTGGGCGCCATCTGTGCTTTTCCTTTCTGCCCTTGGTTGAGGTTGGTGATGAAGCAGGTGGCGTTGAGCCGGCTTAGCATCTTACGATTGACACACGAAGTGGCTCCGTGTGTTGTTACAGGGCTGCGGTGTGGAGGACGAGCCCCCGCTCATACTCCGTTGCTCCCTTCCCTACCTGTCCTGCCGGTAGGCTGGGTGTTCGTCCTCATCATCATCACTTAGATCCGGGGTAATTCAGACTTAAGCATACCAGTCTTTTTTTTTAAGGATTTTTTTTTTTTTTTGAGGTTGGTTTTAGAGCGTGCACAAGCAGGAGGAGGGGCAGAGGGGGAGAGAGAGAGAAAGGGAATCCCCAAGCAGGCTCCATGGTGAGAGGGGAGCCCAGGCGGGGCCATTCCCACGACCCTGAGATCATGACCCGAGCTGCAGTCAAGAGTCGGACGCCCAACGGAATAAGCATCCCTAAAGCACACGCATCTTAAGTGCACGTCTGGAACATTTTAATCCAGACCGGGATGCAGGACATTTCAGGAGGCTTCCCTGTGCCCTGCCATAGGCCGTCTGCTCACCACCCCACCAGGCGCTTGGTGCTGCGACGTTGGGCACCGTGGACTCCTCCTCTAGTTTTTGCTCTGTTGTGGCTGCCTCCGTCCCACACTTGCATCTGGGAGTCATCCCCTGTGATCCCTTCTTTCTTACTCTGAGGAGTAGCCCATCAATGAGTCGGTCACAATTCATTGATCTGTTCTGCTCTTGCTGGGTGCCCGTGGTGTTTCTGGTGTGAGGTTATCATAAGTAAAGCTGCTGGGGACCTTCTCACACATACGTCTGGGGGCACGTGTGAGCTCATTCCTCCAGGGCCCAGGAGTGTCTTATCATATACAGCCTCCCAGAGTTTACTGTCTCAGGTGCGCTGTCCTTCAGTCTGTGAAGAGGCCCAAGGCAGTACAGCGTGACTGCTTGTGGGTGGTGAATGGGCTTCTGAACACCCTTCCTTATCCCACACAGGCCGACCCTAACAGGGAAAACTGTACTTCTCTTGGCTTGCCAGCTTTGAGCTTCAGAAGTTTAAGACTTATTTACATATTTACTTGAGAGAGAGCATGCGCGTGCCAGCGCATGAGCAGGGGCAGAGGGAGAAGCAAGCTTCCCGCTGAGCAGGGAGCCTGATGCGGGGCTTGATCCCAGGACCCTGAGATCATGACCTGAGCCTAAGGTAGACGCTTAATTGACTGAGCCACCCAGGTGTCCGAGCTTCAGAAGTTTGAAGTGACTCCTTAATTTGGGGAGATTTCTGTTTCAGTATTGGCACATAGAGTGACATCATCGGTGTCCCGACAGCCAGCTTGTCTGGTACCGTGGAGCTAACACAGCTGGTGACAGGAAAGCCTGGGCCCCACGAAGAGCGTGCCGCCTCCCAGTGCCTGGGATGGAGCCGGCGCACAGTAGGGGCTCAGTCACTGTCCTCCGCTACCTGCTGTAGATGGTCTGCTAGAAATTCAGGTATTACCACACCCCCTCCCAGACCGATCCACGTGGGAAATCGTTGCCCTCTACAGCCTGCTCGAGCACGCGTACAGACGTGTTACGTCCATCGTTAATTGTGTTTACAAATACAAGCACCATGAAACACTGCAGTTAGTTAGTATGTGTTCAGACGCAGAAGAGAAGTTCCAGAACAACCCAGCTTTACAAAGCCCTTCAGACGAACAGAAGCCTTGAGTTTTTAATAAGCAAATCAGAAAGCTGCTTCTGATGCATGTGAGAGAGCACAGCTCTGGAGACGCTGCTGACCAAGGACGCGTCTTGATTCGTCTGTCGAGAAATGTGTCCGCCTTTTCAGTGGGTGACGAGGGTGCGAATGGAAGGACGCCTGTGGGCCATGACGACGGGGTCAGGCTTTGTCAGGAGCCCAGGGCGATGTGTGTGAGCAGCTCTGGCTGTCTCCAGACACACGTCGTATTTTCTACACACTTCTGCTTGCTTCTCCCCATTGACTGGTTGTGGTCAGTGGTGCCGTGAAAACTCCAGCGGAAAGACTCCTGGTTTACAGACTTGGTGGTCCTGGACCCACATGTTCAGTGAGGACGGTAACAGGCTGGCATCGTGAAGCCTTCATGTGTCCCGGGTCCTGTGCGGGTACGTTACCTGCACGTTTACTCCTCACACCGACACTGCCTGCTGGCTGCTTTGTTGCCCCCATTTCACAGGTGGGGAAACAGCCCGGAGGAGGGCCAGCACGTGGCTTTGAGCTTTGTTCGTTGAGCTTCAAGATCTGTGTCTGTAACCTCTCCAGCCTGGTTGGGGTATATGGGGAACGACACGGAACAGTGTATGTGGAAGGCCGTGCTTCGTGCTTGGGCAAAGTTGAACATTAGGTATGTTAGCTGTAGAGACGAAATGTGCACCCGTTTCACTTTGAGGGTGCCGAAACCTGAACGTTTTGGGGAAAAATTTAAAAAACAAACTCTGTCTTCCTGTAGTATGTAGAGTGTATGCCAGCCGTCCGCCCTGGCTTGTGAAGGGCACACGTGTGGGAGGGCGCTTACTGTCCCTGAACTGCCGACCGGCACGGGACATCCAGAATCCTAACTGGACGTGGTGCCCGGGCTGTCCCACGGTGGGGCGTGGGGCGTTGGTAAGTGTCCAGATTCTAGACCCGTGCTGTGGAGGGCATCACCTTCAGGATCGGCGTGGGAATGGCCTCGTCAGGACCGCTGTGCCCTGGGCCAGCCAGCAGCCCCCAGGGCGAGCACTGCAGGAGAAGACCGGGACGAAACACCATTCGGTCCAGTGTTTGCTTCTGGGGGGGCAGGAACAGAGTGGGGTTGTTTGTTCACATTCCCCAAACTTTCTGTATTGGAAAAGTTTAACTGCAAAAAGACTTTCTCGACATCGTTTCTGCTGTGGTCAGTGGACGCTCCCTGCATTCACCTCGGACGGTCCCCTTCAGCCCACCGCTTGGCTTCTCTGGTGGATGTGGTCAGAAGTCGGTCTTGTCGGGGCGCCTGGGTGGCACAGCGGTTAAGCGTCTGCCTTCGGCTCAGGGCGTGATCCCGGCGTTGTGGGATCGAGCCCCACATCAGGCTCCTCTGCTATGAGCCTGCTTCTTCCTCTCCCACTCCCCCTGCCTGTGTTCCCTCTCTCGCTGGCTGTCTCTATCTCTGTCAAATAAATAAATAAAATCTTTAAAAAAAAAAAAAAAAAAAAAAGAAGTCGGTCTTGTCGCTGCGCTTCCCTGGCCAGGCACTTTAGCCCCATCCTTCCGTCGTCCAGTGGGGAGACGTTTGAGGAGCAGGGGGCCGTTCACGCCAGAGACCGCAGTCTGGAGCCCGTGCTGGAGACAAAGCTGGCTTCAGAGCGGCGTCTGCGGCGGTTTTAGAAGCAAAATACTCGTGCGTTTTAAATTAGATAAGATTTTTTTTCTTCTTTCTCTCTTTTTTTTTTTTAATAACCGCAGTTAAAAGTCACCCTGACTTAGCTAGAAACCAAACTTAATAGATAAAATCTCAAACAGGACCTAAGTGCGGCTGACGTGCTCCTTTCTCCTCGTTTCTCCCCAGGCAACATTAACGGCTGCCATCTGAACTACTACTTCTTTCTTCTGGCTGCGATTCAGGGAGCCACCCTCCTGCTTTTCCTCATAGTCTCCGTGAGATACGACCGGCAGCGGTCGCGAGCCAGCGGGGCGCCTGGCAGCAGGAGGACCTGACGTCCCCAGGGCCACAGCCAGTGGACTCTGAAGGTGGCCGTGTGCTGAGCAGGACAGGCTTCTCCAACTTCCTGACCACGCGCACGGTCCCTGGATTGTGTCTCCTCTTCTCCCAGATGCGCTGGGTAAGTGCCTTTCCATGGTTTCCCTCCCGGAGCAGATGCGGGCTGCTCCTCGTCCGGACTGCCGTGAACCCCTGGACAGAAGCCCACGGCGGAGCTTCGGGCCTCGGGAGACCGCGTGTGTGTCCGTCGGCGTCGTGATGTGTTAGATGCGGGCACCGTTTCCTCCCCGCATACCGTATGATCTCACTTTGTTTTTCCCTTGTTGACTAATGAACATCTACTTATCTTGAGGAATGGTAGGGCTTTTTAAGAGACAAAAGTCTGATGCTGCAAAGATTTTGTGCAAAGGTCATGTCGAGGGTTTCTTCCGTAAGCCGCCAATCCCGCCATTTCCCGGCCCGTCGGTGCGTGCTGGTAGTGAGTGGATTTCGTCTGCTGCTTCAGAAACGACTTCTCTTTTCAGTGATTGACGTTGGATTTTTTTTCTCAAGAAAGAACTCGCATCAGGAAATACTTGAGATCGAGTGTCCTATCTGAAGCTACAAAACAACGTGCAGGGTATTTGAAACCTCGCCTCGCGTGTCCTCCTGGTCACCTCCTTCTGGACACCGCTGAGGTTGAAGACCAGTCGTGGAGGAACGTTAGGAACTCGTGACTTGGAACAGAATTCGTGTTGCTCGAGACCGTTGGCCGTGTTACACATTACCTGTGGACTCGAGCTGTGTGGTGTCACTGGCTTCTGGATTGTTCTGGTGCTGGACGTGGGGGCCCTCATGTTGTTAAATAAAGTGTTCTCTGTTGCCGTATTTTTGGTGTAGCTTTCTTATAAAAACCCATCAGATGTGCGACCCGTTAACTACCTCACGGGGTTCGTTCACCACGACGGAGGAGGTGCAGTTTCCCGAGTCGGAAGTGACAAGAATTATGTAAATCACCTGCTCCTGTCACAGCTCTTTGATTTTTCCCCAATAGTGATTCTTACGCCTGCTGTGTGTTAGAATAGAGTTTTATATCTGGAGGAAGAAAATGAACCCAAGAGCCCCTGCACTGTTGCTTGTCTGTCTGTAATACAAGGTACAGGAAAGTGCAGGGAGATCCTCTGACTGGTGCAGTTCAGGCAGAGCGGAGACAGACGACTGTTCTCGGTGGGGCTGCCGGCGTGAGTTTGGGTTGAAAAGCACCGATCTCACAAATACGGATTCCACTAGAGATACAATGTATGTCTTCAGGATATGCTGAAAACTGTTCACCTGTGCTGTCAAAAATACATTCCTTCTGTGGAAGGAAGTAGTGAGGAAAGGGAAAAAGAAGGTCGAGTGATGGGGCTGGGCTGTGCCCGCCTTGGGCACCTGGCGGTGTTCACACCGCGGGCACACGGAGGTGGGACACCGGGGACCCCCTGGGGGCGTCCCCGGATCTGCAGGCACCGTCCAGGGAAGTCTCCCAGGTTCGTCGGAGGACTGGCAGATCAGAGTGGCAGCCTTGTGGTCTCTCGGCTGGATTGAAGTGGTAGGTGACCGAGTTTACCCTGTGGCACTAAGCAGTAACGGAACAAAATTCACAGAACAGATATCCTGTTGTGGGAGATTTTTAGAAACGGTGCGCCTGCCCCGAGGACTTGGCGTGTCTTCAGCTTGTTGGTGTCGGCCTCGGAGAGCACACAATTGTGCTCTGTTGGAAGAAGCTCCCGCCTGCCTTCTCGTTGTTGAAGGAGGACGGGATGGAGCTCTTTACGTCTCCCCAGTATCATGGGCAGATCAAAGAGAAGGTTTTAATAAGACGGAGCTTTCCCACACGAGCTTGTAGGAACAGAACCTTGTTCTGGTTTCAGATGGACCTGCGAAGTCTGCCCATGGCGTTTAAGTACAGCCCTGTCCGTATGTCCTGCTGTTTCTCGGGGACCCGGGGGGCAGGTGGGGGGTCCCCACTGGAGCGTCCCACCACCTCACCCGGCAGAGGGTGAGGTGCCCCTTGGTGGTGGATGCGAGCGCGTTACCCTTGGTTTGTGCCGTCACACAGTTTCGAAGTGACGCCAGGCTCCAGTGGCTTCCGGAGGCTCGGTAACAGAGCACAGATGCTCGTCGGTGCTCCCAGATTGTTCCGCTGGGTCCAGAATGACCCCATCCCTTGAAAATCAAAGCACAGGAAAGACTAACAAAGTGCTGTCATAACCTGAAATTGCTGTGTATCGCCAAGTGAGTCAGGATTAAAACAGGCCAAATGTTTCATGGGCACTTCTGAGTCGAGTGAAGTCATTTGAGTAGATGCTTGAGAATGTTCGTTGTAACACCTTGCTCTTGGAAACAGGGCCTTTTCGAGGAAACAGGATATAAAAAGTGCCTGATTGAAACAGAACATGTTAAATAAGGGAGAAGGACAAAATAGCCAACGGGGAAAACACGAGACAAGGTTGCGTAACTGTGAAAAATCATTTCCTGATTTCCAAATCGACCCCCCGCCCAGGGCTCCTCGGAAGGGAGGCCAGCGCAGTGCTGGGGGGTTATTACGTCTGTCTTGTGCTACCAACTTCACCCAGCCCTCCAAACCAGCGCTGCATGGGGGAGCAACCGAGTCAGGGGCTCCGAGGGCAAGGGGAGCGGACCCGGCAGGAACCCCCCCCCTTGTTTCTCCTCTGTGCCATGCTGATTTTCCAGAGGCTTTGGGATCCAGTGAAACGGGTCTGAAGAGGGGCCAAGGAGGTGGCAGACTGCCTGGGCGTTTTCAGGAAACACACGGTCGGCCCCTTGACCTGCAGGACTCCAGCGGTTGGGGCTGAGTTGGACCGGCGTCTAGGACCCGTCCTTTGGCACAGCCCCCACCTTCTTGCCTCACTCTCCCCAGGCTGAGTCTCAGCTGCCCTCGGCACTTGTTCTTAAAAATAGGTCAGTGTCTCAGTCATTAGTAAAGTCTGCGGAGCCCAAGCCTGGAGACGTGCCTCGACACGTCCCAAAGGGCTTTCTGCCTGACTGATGACCCCTTGGGGCTGGACATCCAGGTTTGGAGTCACCTGCTGGGGGGTGATGCTTGACGCCTGAACTCCTGAACCTCCCGGAGAAGGGGTGTAATCCCGGCCACTCCCGGGATCTGAGGTCAAGGAGGTGAGGGTGGAGGTGTGTTTCCTGCCCCACACCCCTGCCCAGTGAGATGACCGCCCTCTAGGGAGCGGTGAGCTGGGCTGCGGAGCGCTGGGTGTGCAGGTGGACAAGGCGGCCGCTTGCCCTGAAGGGACCCAGAAGAGAGGGCCTATAGCAGGGGCTGTGGGGCGGGGCTGGTCCTCAATTCTGTCCCTCCCTCCCCTCCCTCTGTCCATCCTCCCTTCCTTCTTTTCATTTCTGTCTTCTCCCCCCCACCCCACTTCTGAGAGTGCTAGGCAAAGGGAGGTCTTCATGTTCATTCTGTTTTTAGAGGGAGAAACAGAAGCTGCAGGAGTTGTCAGCATCTGTGTACGGGGATATTAGCGGCATGGCAGAGCGCTCGACACCAAAGCGGCGGCCTCGCTGCCTCGGGTGGGGTGGGCTCGGGTCCCCTGAGTGGGAAGAAGAGTCAAGGTGGGAATGCTTGGAGGCCCCTCCCCTGTGGCAGGGCGCAGACCTGCGCAGAAGGGCGCCGGTAGGTGGAGGACATCTCGTGTCCTCGTTCGGTTGGGAAGAGCCTCAGGCAGAAACGCAAGGAGCGGAGAAGGGTGCGGGAAACGCTGGGTGCCCTCCACCCGTGCGCGTGCAGCTGTGAGGCCGTGGGCGCCCAGACGCTCCTCGCTCCTCATAGTAGACCCACCTCCTGGGGTCTGTCCTGGTAGGGAGAGACCTGGCTGCAGTACCGGGGTGAACCGCGTCCCCCAGAGGTCATGTCCACCCAGAGCCTGTGATTGTGGACCTCCTGGAAATAGGGTTGTGGCAGGTGGAATCACGGGTGGCCGCGTCCAGTACAGCTAGTGTCCTGAGCAGAGGGACATTGGACGTGGGTACCGGGGAGACAGAGGCCGAGTGATGCGTCCACAAGCCACGGGAGGCCGAGGATTGCCCGCAGTACCAGGGGAGGGAGGGGGATTTCTGATGTTTCAGACCCCCACTCTGTGGAACTTGGCCATGCAGTTCCAGAAAATAAGTATGCAGGCCCCCCACCTGGGCGGCTCCCCGCAGTCGAGATGGATTCTTTGACAGTTCTGCAGCCGAGAAAGCTGCATTCCCTTCTGGGGGCTCCTGGGAGAATGTTTTCTGGCCTTCTCCATTACAGCTTTAGGCAGGCGCCCGTGTCCCTCGATGGGACCTTCCCTCCGTCTGCCAAGCAGGCAACACAGCGTCACGCTGGCCGCCTTTCTGCCACCTCCTCCCACTCAGAAGGGTTCTCATGATTACACCGGGCCCACACGGGCACTCCAGGACCATGTCCCCTCTCAGAGCCGGCGAGCCGGTGCCCGTGCGGCCATGTGCACAGCGTCTCGGTGTTGGCACATGGACATATGTGGTGACCGCTGCTCTGTCTGCCACAGTGGCTGGCCGGCCCCCCAGATTCCACAAGGTGGAAGCCACTGGTGGGAGTGAGGCTCTGACAGGTGGTCACAGGAGAAGTTCCTGATACATCCAGGTACCTCGAGCACACTCGGTGAGATGCTCCCGTCGCTTCCTCTGGGTCTGGTGGTGCTAACAGCCAGCAAAATTAGAGATTCCTCGGCAGATCCAGACATGAATTTTTATGCTCCATATTACTGCATACGTTCACTCGGTGCAAATGTGGACATGAACAGACCAGCCTTTGCCTGAGAAACGGAATTAGGAAGCACACGAGTTCGCCCATAAAACCCATGCTGGCGGGCCCCCCGATGCCGAGAAAACAAGCATGGTCATGTCCACTTCCATCCTTCTCGTGTTCGGTCCAGGACACTCATCTCTCTCCATCCTGAACGCAAAAGTAGTATGTTCCCCAAGTCAAGAAAATTCCAGCAGGCCGTTTACATCAATGGAGTTAAACATTTACTCTGCTTATCAAGGCGTATTAAACAGTGCTTTATTGCCCTGGCTGCTGCAGCTGGAATCCTGTCTCTGCCGGACAGAACACTCCTGCAGGCGGCCGCTGTGCATGTCCACCCTGCCATCTAAAATCCATCCGGGAACTTGGGAAGGGGAGCTCTGGGGCTGTCGCTGAGTGACATCCATGGAGCAGAAATGTGCTGAGATGGTCATGGCCTTGCTGCTCTCACTGCCTTTCTGGGGGGAGGGGCTTGGCCTTCACGGGGAACCGGCAGCAGGACCAAGGCTCACAGAGAGAGGACAGAAGTGCACCAGGAAAGGGAGTTTCCGGACCCTTGAGTGCTGAATTTTATCTGGGGGGCAGATGGGGTTTTGATATTTTTTGTTTTGTTTTCAGTTTTATTGCGATACCAAGTCATCATGATGTGCCGTCTAGATGTCCCGCAGTTGTATTTGTCGGACCCCCCCCCATGCCGAGAAGGCCCCTAGCCACCTGAACCTTCCCCCTCCTGTGCTTCCTTGAATTAGGGGGTCAGCAGGGCTGCACCCGCTGACTGCCGTCTTTGACCCCACTCTCACTGTTTGCAGGCATGGGTGGGTGCTGGTGTGGTCGGGGGCTGAGGTGAAACAGCCATACCGTGGCAGCCGTCCTCGTCTCCGGTCACACCGGGGCCAGCCTTCTTGGGCTGGCGGGCTCACCTCATTGCCCTCCCTGTGCGCAGTCACTTGATTCCCTGATGGTGCTATTGGTGTCCAGTCTGGAAGAATGTCACCCCCTGGGTGCCTGACATTTTAACTGAACAGGTGCACATGGGACAGCTGGCAGTGGCTAGCACATGGCAGTCAAGGTTAGAAATGGTGGCACGTGGCCCTTAAGGTGGCCTCTTAGAGCTAATGAAGTTTCTTGGGTGCCAGCAATAGACTGAGTTTTTTCTCCATGCTCTGTTAAGCATGGGCTAAAATTCAGATCAGCATCGTCATAGAATAAATAAACCCCACCTACCACCCCCAAAGATGTCACTGTCCTTATCCCCGGAACCTGTGAATGTGTTCCCTTACATGGCCAAAGGGCCTTTGCGGGTGTGATGAAGTTAGGATTTTGAGATGGAGAGATTATCCTGGATTGTCTGGGGGAGACTTGGAGTCATAGTGTCCTTGGAAGTGCAGGAGGGGGCAGGAGAGTCAGAGTCAGAAGTGAGGACGGAAGGAGAGGGCAGAGTCATGCCATCGCTGGCTTGGACGATGGAGGGAGAGACGACGAACCCCTTGCTCTGCAGGACTCAGCCTCACTGTCCTCACCCTAAGCACAGCCCTGCTGTTCACGTCCACCCACTTTCTCAGTCCACGGGATATAACCTGCACCGCGCTCGCCAGAAGCCCAGCAAAATTCTTTTTGACCGCTTCAACTAATGGCAAATGGGTGATTTATCTAAAGAAACCTCTGTTCACCAGAATTTACAGCTTCAATGCTCCATGAGTCATTTGTTGGTGCTGGAGCTGGAAGGGACGGACACCCTTCAGCCATGATCACCGGAGCCTCCGAGTGGATTTATGCTTGCCGTTTTTAATTTTAAACTCGAACCAAGCTAGTTAGACCCAGAGGACTTCTTGCTTTCTGCTCCTCAGGGCTCAGATATTTCAAAGACATAAACCAGACCTCGGAGTGGAGCAGTTTGCTAACATCCGGACACCATATTAAGCGCAGATTGTCATTCACAATGAGTCACAGAGCCTTTGGAAACAGGAAAGTCAGAGGAGACTTGGCCCATGAGTGTGGATCAGACGTCACATTCATCTGTCATTCCCATCATTCATCCATTCAACAAATACCCCTGAGCTGCCTGGCCCTATTTTAAATTTGGGGGTGCAGCTGTGAACAGAGCAGAGTCCCAGCTCTTCTGGAGGGAGACAGACAGTAAACACATAGGCAAACGATAACATGGCTGAAAGTGTAAGGACTGCAGCGAAAATGGTGTGAGATGCTAGTGTAGCCTGATCCCCTGTGGTGAGGCAGGTAATGCAGAGCAAGACTTGGGGAAAGCCGCTTGCCCGTATATCCCTGCCCCTTCTGGTCAAGCAACTAAGCCCTGTTAGCATCCGCCAGTTCTCGTTTGTCCTGCCATCTAGTGGCTGAAAATGGAACTACAGGCTATTTTCAAAAACTGCTGTAGAGTTTTCTGAATGCCTCTACTAGAAAAACCATGTTGTTTAAGGCTACAAACTGGGAGGGAGTAGATAAATAAATTCTGGAGAGATGATGCATAGCACGGTGATTATAGCCGCCCATCCGGCATTATAAACTTCGAAGTTGGTAAGAGCCCGGACCTTAACTGTTCCCACCACAAAAGGGGACTGGTAATTCTTTTTTTTTTTTTTTTTTTTAAAGATTTTATTTATTTATTTGACAGAGAGAGACAGCCAGCGAGAGAGGGAACACAAGCAGGGGGAGTGGGAGAGGAAGAAGCAGGCTCACCACAGCAGAGGAGCCCGATGTGGGGCTCGATCCCACAACGCAGGGATCACGCCCTGAGCCGAAGGCAGACGCTTAACCGCTGTGCCACCCAGGCGCCCCGGGACTGGTAATTCTGCAGGGTGACAGAGGTGTTAGTGCTGCAGTGGCGATTGTCTCGCGGTATACGTAGGTATCACATCAACACGTTGAACACCTTAAACTTACAAAGTTACATGGCAGTTGTGTTTCAATTTTAAAAAATTAAACTTGTATAGGGACAAAAATAGAATCCACCAAAATGTGTGTATGTCAGGTGGTCATTTGAGTCACTGTTCTGAAGTCTCTTAGGTTCAAAGGCAACGGAATTATTGAGAACCACTTAAAATGTGTTAGGGTTAGTATCAGTTGAATTTGTCTGTAGCTTTATTACGATTCTCGCACAGGGGGTCCTTTCTTGTAACACGGGCTGAGGTGTTTTCCCGTTGCCGGTGAGATTGAGCACAAGTGTATAGTTGTGTGTGTGTGTGTGTGGCATAAGGGATTGACGGGTCGTGGATTTTCTTTTGTGACACATCAAGGATCCAAGGCTGGTCCTCGCTT
Source organism: Ursus americanus (assembly GCF_024610735.1). Classification (NCBI taxonomy): domain Eukaryota; kingdom Metazoa; phylum Chordata; class Mammalia; order Carnivora; family Ursidae; genus Ursus; species Ursus americanus. The sequence goes on along the minus strand of NC_142156.1, from coordinate 22,626,889 downwards.
CAGAGTCTAAGCCTGACTGGGAGCAGAGCCGCACCTGTGAGCCTGCGTCTGCCTGAGGAGAGCCTGCAGTGGGAGCTCCGAGCAGGAGTGGGGACGGAGAGTGAGAACGGGGAAAGAGCAGGTGAGAGACAACTTACTAAGCTGGTTGCTGCCACCGCAGTTCCTTACCTGGCACTGGAGTCTGTGGGTCCTTTGGAAGAGTCTTCTGAAATCCGTCTGAGAACTGTCTGCCTGGGTGAAGAGGGACAGTTCCTCCATCAGTCCCGTCCCCCACTGCCAAGTGTGGCATTCACTCCCTGACTGCTGCCGGGCTGCCCCAGGGGGAGTGCCAGGCAGGTCCCCAGGCCTCCCACCCTGGGGAGTCAGAGAACACCCCGGGGCAGAAGCAGAGGCTCTCTGGCCCGTCCAGAGTGCCAAGGAGGTTTTGAAGTAGGGAGAAGTGTCCAGTCCACTGAGCCAATAACCAGCCTGGGGCTGTTGCAGAAAGACCCACGAGGGGAAGGAAGACTCACACACAGAAGCAAAGAACCGTCCACTTGCAGGCACTGGAGTAGACAAACCCCTCACTTCTCCCAAGATGGAAGATGCTTGGTAACAAGTGGGGGTATCTTGGAGCGCTGCATCTAGGCCTCCTCCCCTCTGTCAACCATGAAAACACTGTGTAGCCCTGCAGGTTCTGAGCTGTCATGTTCAAATCCGCTTGTTGGCCTCAAGGAGGTGGTCATCTTTGAGGGTTGGACCAGTCTTAGGGTTGGAGTGGGTTGGAGTGGATTGAGGTCCTGAGCCTACATAAGGCTCAGCTTGAGTATTTTTAAACATTCACCCAGTCTATCAGTTTTCTGGTGCTGTTGCAACAAATCACTATAAACTTTGTGGCTTAAGACAAACGGAATTCATTCTCCCAGTGTTCTGAAGGCCAGAGGTCTGGCATCTAAGTGTAGACAAGGGCCGTGTTCCTTCTGAACACTCTAGGGGAGCATGCTTCCTGCCTCTTCCAGCTCCTGGGGGCTCTGGCGTTCCTGGAGTGTGGTTGAATCACTCCCATGTCCGCCTCTCTTCCTGTGGCCTCCCCTGTGTCTCTCTGTGTGTGCTCTGCGGTCTCTGATAAGGACACGGGCACTGGGGTTAGCGCCCCCACCCCAAAACAGCGTGAGCTCATCTCCATCCTCCCCTTAATTATATCTGCAAAGACCCTGTTTCCAAATAAGGTCGCATTCTGAGGATCTCGGTAGTTGTGAATTTGGAGCAACGTCGGTCAAACCACTACAGCCAATAGTGGAAAATCAGGAGACTTAATGTTAAAAAAGAAAAATAACAACTACTAAACCTCTGAAGACATCAGAACATAGGTCAGGATGGTGCTGGGATTCCAGTCCCTGGGCCTAAGAAGGCGCTGGATCCTTTGGAAAGGTGTCTTTCTGATTTGTCGCGGTTCCTGCCTCTCCAAGGAGGCACACGCGCCTTCCGCCAGGCCGGGTCATGCATTTTTGTCACCTGCCTGGGCCGGGCAAGTTCTGAGTTTCTGGCCCTTGATGCGAGAGAATCAATAGTCGGCAGAAAGCGCTGAGTAAGCAGCTGGTCCATTATGGCCCTCAGAGTGAAACAAAAGCACCTTGTCTCGAAAAGTCCATCAGCGTGAAAAATAGACCGTCTGCGCCACTGTGTTCAGAGCCTTCGCGGCAGTGGGTCATAGGTTAGAACATAACACCTGGGTGAATTTCTCTGTCTTTGGCAGGGAATTCACACTGCAGCAATTTTTATCACTCCAATGAAGACAAGCCTTTGCTTCTCACATTCATTAGCCCAAATTTGCTCTTCCTTTCTGGAGGAAAGCTCCTCCAAGAGACAGACTTTATGTGGTCTTACTTTCTTGCTCTCGGTTGGAAGGAATCTGACTCATGTTGCCCATCATGCTACAAAGGTAGCGTACTGGAGGAATGTGTTGCTGTCATAAAGTTGTATGCGACCGAGTTCATTGGTTTGAATAAACGAAAAGCCCAGATGTGGATTTCAGGTATGGCTGGATCCAGCAACTCACATTATGTTGTCAGGATTCAAACTCTTTTCATCTTCCTGATACAGTTTTATCTCACTCTCAGACCATAGGCCTCCCTCTCAGACCGTCTTTCCCCACAAGATTGCAAGAGCTCTGGACCCCCAGGAGCTGCGTGCTTTCATTCTACCAGCTTCGAGTCCCATGACAGTAGCGTTTCTGTTTTGCAAAAGTTCCACCAAAAGCCTTAGCATTGATCTCACCAGCTAATCAGCAGGATTTCAGACGCGTGCCCAGGAAGTTGCAAAGCTCTGGTTGCCCAGAACCGGGTCACATGCCACCCTGGAGAGGGGTCAGAATCCACTCTCCCTGATCACACGGAAAGCCCAGAGAACATGGCTTCCAAGGGAAAACACATCTAAGCAAATTAACAGATGCGTGTCACATATTCTTCACCCATTCTCCTTGCTCTGCGGTCCGTCTCCCTGCACTCTGGAATAGTTTTCCAGCATCAGTCACGGGTAAGCCTGCCTGGATTGCTCTACCGTACTTTCTAAGTAAGAACAGAAACCGAAGCTGCCTTCCACCTCATGAGTTTTCAGCACGAAGCAAGATCTTTTTATTAAATTGCCAAGCACGGTGCTGGGCGCCACATGGGTTCCGCCCCGGGAGTGCTCTGCTGGCAGCCGGGTGCACCTCCGCAGGGATTTTAGAGGGTGCTCCTGGGCCAGGGGACCGGCTTGGCGGTGGCCTATGAACTGCAGGCTGCGGAAATGATGACAAAGCCCAGACTAATGCTTGCGGGCCGCACCGGTGGGGTCCCCAGGGGCACAAACCTGGGGACCTGGGATGCCGGTGTGTGTGCTTGCGTCGGCGAGGACAAGTGGACCGCGACCCTGAAAATAACGAAGTGGTCCTGGAAGGGGGACCCGGAGCCCCGCAGGGCCCACAGTGCCTCCAAGTCGCAGGCATTCGGGCACCACGTGAGTTGGCTGCTCCCCGCGTGGCTTCCTGGGGCTGCTCGCAACAAGGTGTCATAAGCTGGGGGCTGACACAACAGACATTCATTCTCTCGGGCTTCTGGAGTCCAGCAGCGTAAGATAAAGCCCAGTGGGCAGGACTGCACCCCTCCGAAGCCTCTAGGGGAGGAGCCTTCCTTACCTCTTCCTGCTGCTGCTGCAATCCTCCGTGCTCCCTGACACCTGGACATACGACTGCAGTCCCTCCCTGTGGTTACCTGGCTGCCTTCCCTCTGTGTCTCTGCGTCTTCTTTGCTGTCCCTAAGGACCCCAGCCATTGGACTCAGCCAACCCCGACCCAGCAGGAAGGACCTCTTCACCTGATTGCACCTGCAGGGACCCTGTTTCCCAGTCAGTTCACATCTGCACGTCCTGGGGGTTTGGCTCCGGGTCTGTGGACACGATTCATCCCATAATGCCAAGTATTATTCACTGAATATTGTTCTTAAACCGTCTGTCTCGTCCCAGTCCATGAGAGTGAGCACAGATGCCCAGGGAAAGTCCTGGGCCCTCTGCTTCCCAGCTGAGGAAGGGGGCCCGTCACGTTACTCCATGTGCTTGTGGCCTTGGCTGAGAGTGGGAATGATCGAACCTGCCTCACAAGGTGGTCGGGGGAATCGTATAAGGGAGGGTGTGCCCAGGGCCGGGAACAGCGCCCGGCACGAAGGAGAGGAGGCCGTGGGTGTCCTGACATGCTGTATTTGAAAAGACAGTGGCATCCTGCCCTTAAATGGAGAACCACAACCACGCGCTCACAGTGAAAGACCGTCCTCAAGTCAAATGTTGCAGAAACAGCTACACACGGTCACCCCCCCAAGGGCCCCGCCCTTAAAAATGAAAGTTAGCCGAAGTCAGAGCAGCGTTAACGCCATGCCGGCACCTGGCTCAGGCTTTCTCCTTGACCCCCAGGGAGCTCGGAAAGGGAATGATTTTCTCATCTGGATTGTGCGGGGCAGTGCTGCTAAATGCCGTCGTGTGCAGCCTCAGACCGTGGCCCCAAGCCGTGGACTTGTGCTTCCTTCAGCGCCCAGCTCCCAGCGCCTGGGGTCGTGGTGGAGTGTGGGGCGCCGTCTGTGCGCCTCCTTCCAGGGGGCGTGAGCGCGCTGGGTGCCTGCCAAGCCAAGCCAGCGGGCCCACATGCCAGTGCCCCCTCAGCCATCTCCCCGGAGACCAGAGAGCCCTCAGCTGCTGCGGGGGGAGCGGGCGGCCACGTTTGGTTCACAGTCCCCGACAGCTCCGTCAGCTGTCGCAGTCTGTGACATAAAGCCCCCCTTTGTCTTCAGATGCCGCACTGAGAGTGGGACCCGCGAGCCGCAGAGCTTAGCGACTACCTTACACACACACATACACAGACGTCTCAGTGCACACACCCAAGTGCAGATACATGCACGTGTACACGGTAATGTGTGCGTGCACACGCACGTGCACACATGCACTCACACACACCCGAGGCTCAGCTTTATCCGCCGGCTCCCGCCAGCCTCTCCAGATGCCAGCCCACAGCCCGGGCAGGAAAGGAGATGAAGCTCACTCTTTAATCCGATCGGAGGGATTAAAGAAGAGGGGCCGAGCTTGCCCAGTTCACCGGTAATTCTCTCCCTCGGAGCTTCTAAGCCTTGCACGCACAGTTCATTCTGCACTAAATTAAATGATGCCGGATTCCCTATTTAAAAAGGAACGCACAAAGCGCGGCTGTGGCGTGAGGGAGACTAGGACGAGCCCCTGTGCCCTCGCCCAGTGACGGAGGCTCCTCCGAGCCTGCCCCGTGCCCTCCGAGTCCTCCACTGGGAAGTCTGTGTTTTTCTCTTTCTTGTCTTCAGTATTTTACGACACGTGTTTTTAGATTTGCGTACAGCGAGCTGTTGCATGGACGGACGTTCTTCGACGACTGGCTCCAGTGTTTCGAATGTGGACACCGTGCTGCCGACGCACCCAGCTGCCGTCCACCCGTCTCACTTGCACGTGGTTCTCCGGCACGTGGCTGTGGCACCGTGGCTTTATCCGCTGTCCAGCTAGTGGCGTTTGGGTCGGTGCGGAGTTTTGCAGGAGCAAACAGAGTTGCATATGGAGTGGTGGGGACACGTCTGCCACACGTGTGTCTCCCCAGGATGGACTGGGCGGGCTTCCCTCCCTGTTCCGTCTGCTGAGCACCTGTTCAGCTTCTAGACCTCCAGCCAGTCGTCTGTTCTGACAGGTGTTCATCGTGTCTCTCCTTGCGCCCCCGAGCCCCACCACGGGCCAGCAGCGAGGACATCCAGGGGGCCTTCACCCTCACGGACTGACGTGCACGACAGCATGAAGCATGAGCTCTAGAGCTTCCCCACAGAAGTTCAAGTCCCAGGCTGCAGCTGGGTAAACCGCGCCCTGGGCAAGTGACCAGGTTCAGGTTGGCTCCACCTGTCTCTGCCGTGAGACTCGGAGAATGACCTGCAGTTCCCCGGGGGGATGTGCCTCCTGGAGCCAGGCAGGGGCACGGAGCCACGCCAGACCACGAGAGCCCGCGGAGAGCCTCCACCTGGGTCTGGGGTATGTCGGGCTGCCCAAAGCTGTCACATGGCTGAGCCCAGCATTGGGTGGAGAAAATAACATTCTACTCGAAGGGACGCCTTAGCAAGGGGAGGAGGGAAGGGATGAGAACACGAGTTCCCACCACCACCTCATTTGTGTTTCCAGGGGTGGCAGGTGAGCCCCCTGGAACTGTCGGTTAGCCAAGACTCAGAAAGGGCCAACGTGGGCAGTGTGGCCGCAGCAGAGGACATGAGGGGGAGGGGGAGGTGTGGTTGCATCGCGCAGGACCTGGAATGTTCCGTGGAGTAGGCCGGGGTGGCTGTCAGTAGGGCAGTGACACAATCTGAGGTTTTAAAGAATCGCTCCGTTTACTGGGTCGAGGAGAGACTCGGGGTGAAGCGTGAAGTCAGGGAAACGGGAGACGCTGCGAGAGAAGGCGGGCAGCGTTTCTGTCCCCCTCACTGCCCCGCCCGCGTCACCTGGAACCATGAGCACTCTCAGTGGGGCGCACCCTGCATTCTGGCCTTCAAGGACGATAGCATCTCGATCAGAGGATGTTTAACGGGGAGAGAGAGGTAGTGCATCCGTGGTTGAGGCAACACCACTATGGCAGAAGCTCAGGAGCCGGGAAGGGGGCAGGAAGCACAGCGCAGGAGCCAGGGATGCGCGCCCACCAGGAGGGACACCTCCCCATCCCTCCTGCTCTTGAAAAGGAAATGTCCGTCCCTTTGCTCAAGAAGGACGACCGATCATTTATCATCCAAGCCAAGACATCCTTGAGACTGACAGTTTTAGAAATAAGTAACACTCTGTACTTCCAGTGTAATCTTTATGGACTGACAGATTGGTTTGATTATGTCCGTTGATCCTGGAGATGTGCTCAGAAACTATTTTCAAAACTGTCGTGTTTTCTAAAACATTAGCTGTGTATGTTGCAGGAAAAAATGTTAAATTCTTTATATTAAAAATAGTTTATTTTACATAAATATTTTACATTAATTTGAAGTTAGTGTAAAGTAGGCTAATTATTCTTGGTGGACGTATTAGGGCTCTCCAGAGAAACAAGCAACAGTATCTATATACGATACATGTAGTACTTATAGTATATATGCGTTTTTACACATCAACAATATATGTGCATGTGTAAGTACATATATACATAAGTATATACATGTATATGTTTTGTTTCTATAAATACATATATACAAGTGCTTATGTATATAAACATCCATGTAACATATGAAACGTGCACGTAAAGAAATATGAGGAATTGGGGGCGTCTGGGTGGCTCAGTCGGTTAAGCGTCTGCCTTTGGCTCAGGTCATGATCCCAGGGTTCTGGGTTCAAGCCCCACATCGGGCTCCCTGCTCAGCAGGGAGTCTGCTTCTCCCTCTCCCTCTCCCTCCGTGTGTGCGCTTTCTCTCGCTAGCTCTCACTCTCTCTCAAATAAATAAAATATTAAAAAAAAAAAAGAAATAGGAGGCATTGTCCCGTGTGATTATGGACACCTGCAAGCTGGAGGCTCAGGAAGGCCAGTGGTGTGGTTTTCGCCCCCGTCAGGAGGCCCAGTGGTGTGCGTAAGTCCCGTGCTGAGGGTGGGAGAGGGCGGGGGGTTGTAGATGAGCAATCGGGCAGAGAGAGAGGGAGAAAACTCTTCCTTCCTCTACCTTTTTGGTATCTTCCGGCCCTCAGTGGATTGGGTGAGGCCCATCCACGTTGGGGAGGGTGGTCTGCTTTACTCAGTCTACCAATTCAGACGTCAGTCCCGTCCAGAAACACCCTTGCAGACACACCCAGAAATAGTGTTTAAGCAGCAGTCTGGGAAGTCAGGTTGACTGAGATTAACCGTCATGGTGCGTATTCATGTCGTTTTATGGTTTCTCCGTCATACCCGTCTCTAAAACTATGCCATGGTTATTTTTCTAAAGAATACATTTCTTTCCAGTAAAATATACTTAATAAGTTTAGAACCAGTGCAGCCACATAAAACACATTTTTATTAGGTATTAAAATATTGGAATTAATGGAATATTCAGCCCAACTATTTTCACAGACAGGGTCCTTTCAGCCTCCATTCAGAAGACCTTTCTTTGACAGATATTCTTACAACGCGAAACCTGTCAAGTAATTGACCTCTCCCTAAAGTTCCTTTTAATATTTTACCAAATTTGGATCCTACAAAATTGCGGCCTTTCTCAATTTTGCTCCATTCTGACACAGAATATAAATTAATCTAATTAAATAGATGATCTCTATCCAAACATTCTTCTCCCAGGTCGGGATGTCTCCCAGCAAAGGCTGTGACTTCAGAATTAACCCTCGCCTTTCTGCACCCTCCCTGTTGAGATTTCCTATTCCTGCCTCGAAGCCTTCCTGCTCTCCAGCCTTTTTTCTTCCCCCAACGCTTGTAATCTGCTACAAGCTTTAAAACCTAAGGTTTGTGATGCTCCATTATTTGAATACTCGGATTAAAGAGTTTGTCTGATTTTGGACAAAATGCAACCTGAATCTCAAGCTTTTAGCAAATCGTTCAACACCATCGTAGGACACTTGGGTGAATTTACAAAGCAGTTCTCCAAAGACTCAGACTTTCTAAAGGTCTTAGTGGCACCGAACAAAGAGCGTGCTCTGTGTTGGCGAATTTTTCATGTTAGCTTACCTTCATGGAAACATGTCGAGGTCTACTTACTCTGAACGTATACAATTATATCTAAATTTTTACATCTCGAGCTTTATGTTAGTTACCTAGTGCTGAATAACAAATTACCCCAAACTTCGTAGTTTAAAACAACAAACGTTGATTATGTTGTGGTTTCCGTAGGCCAGGGGTCCAGGCAGAGCTCCGCGGGGTCCTTCAACAAGGTTGCAGTTGAGCTGTCGGCCGGCGGTGCTGTCGTGGCAAGGTTTGGTGGGGGTGGGGAGGATGGTGCCCTCCTAAGCCACTCGTGTGGCTCTTGGCAGCCCCAGGTTCTCACCCGCTGCTGACTGGAGACTCGGGCAGCTTGCCACATGACTTCTCCGTAGGGCGCCCACAACACAGCACCTTGCTTTTCCCAGACACAGAGACGGGAAAGAGATGGAGTGGAGCAGAAGGCGGAATTCTTAGAAAGAGGCTCAGAGGTGACTTCCCTTCAGTTGTGCAACATTCTGTTAGTTATAAGTCAGCACCTCATCCAGCCCACTCTCCAGAGGGGAGATCCCCCAAGGGCTTGAGGACAAGGTGGTGAGGACCACCGGGATCCACCCTAAAAGGCTACCTACCTCAGCATTATTGGTGGGAGGGCGATTGTACCACGATTGGGCAAAATATGCATGGTTTTTGCACTGCAGTCAAAGCAAGGGAGTTCTGCTCCATAGGGTTTCCTGACTTAGTTCACTGTCGCTCTTCTCTCGTGATTTTGTGCCGCCCCAAAGTCTGTGTTCCTGTTACTACTGTGAAAACAACTCCGTTGTCTCCAGTGTGGAACTCACTGAATTTACGAGAACACAGTTGTATCAGACGTTCATCTTCTGCTGAACAAACTTCCAAAATCTTTGCTTTAATTTCAGTAATTGGTTGAAAAAAAAATTGAGCCCTTGTTGCAATAACTGATGTCTTGTTGGGGCATTCAATGTAAAATGGGCATCGTTTATCTGTTTGAGAAGCTCATCCTCTGCCAGCGGAGCTGACGCCTCTCACTTCACTATTTGAACGCATGCAAGAACGTAAGGAATCAAAAATGAGCAAATTCATTTAGAAGAGCAATTATTTGATCTAACAGAAAAGCCATGGTTCACAGGGAAATGTAAATGTCCCAACTTCTGCTGTATGTGGGAAGCCCTCATGTTGGGAGGAGAGCATTCAGATAGCTGCTAATTATCAAACTCTCTATTACAGGAAATGTCAAACACGCATATATTTCACATCAAAACCCCATGTGTTACAAACCCAGCACAACAATTATTATTTCGTGGTTACTATTGTGTCCATTGTACCCCATGTACTTCCTTCCTACCTGTGTTATTTCATAGCAAACCCTAGACACTATGTCATGTTATTCACACATATTTATTATGTATCTTTGAAAGATCAGAGCTGTACAAAACCCCATGATACCGTTTTCACACCTAAAAAAATTAACAATAGCTCCATAATATCATCAGGGGCACAGGGGCTATTGTGATTTTTAGTTGATTTGCAAGTGTTTTATGTACTTACATTTATACAGTTTGTTTGACTCAAGATGCAAATTCAACTTAGTGATGTGCCAACTCTCTTCATACCTCCAGATCCTGCCTGTAGGGCTCCTGCACTTCCGGTCCCACACAGCCTGGATTCACCCAAGCTTCCCTAATTCAGGGCTTCCATGACATTTCATGAGGATGAGGACCTTTCATCCTTCAGCTCTGTCTTTCCACTGGCATCTTCCTCCAAGGGTTGATAGGGTGGCCATGGGCTGTCGACATCCTTCCAATTCCACGTGTGGAGAACAAGAGCGATCGTCTTTCTTTCGGGGAGCTCCTGTGAGAATTCTGAGATTCACGGGGGTGTGGTCCACTCAGATCACATGCTTACCCTCGAACCAAGCAGAGTGGCCACAGCCATGCCACGTGCCGATTGGCTTATGTGTGGATGCCGTGACCTGCCCCGCGAAGCACT